>NC_083226.1:5233607-5491107 GCF_032191835.1 Heteronotia binoei | reverse complement strand
CGGATCTGCAAGGAACCATTACACAAAGATGTTGTACTGAATCCGAAGGGTGTGGCAGGGTTAGAAACTGGATGCAGGGAAAAGGCATAGCCCAGAGACGTTCTACCTGTGCTGTGTCAGCTACACTGGCTTCCAGTTGAGTACCGAGTCAGATTCAAGGTATTGGTTATGACCTCGAAGGCCTTGAGCTGTCTGGGACCGACGTATCTACAGGACTGCCTCCTCCACTATGTTACGCTCTACAGGTCACAATCTCCTGGTGAACCACGGCCCTAAAGAGCTCCGGCTGCCCTCAACAAAGGCCAGGACTTTTTCGGTCCTGGCCCCGACCTGGTGGAACTCTCCGCCAGAAGACACCAGGGTCCTGTGGGATCTTTTACAATTCCGCAGGGGCTGCAAAGCAGAGCTGTTCTGCCAGGGGGTCCCTGCCCCTGATACAGAATCTAGAAAGCAGACTTGTAGCAAGTTGTAACTCATGCCATTGAGCTGAAATTTGTTTTTAAGTTAACTGATTTTATTGATGATTATTTGGATTTTACTGTTGTGTATCGACCGGAGCCCGGCATTGGCCAAGTTGAGGCAATTCATCATCATCATCATCATCCAGAGAGATGAAGATGGACCTGGCATTTGTAGCAACCGCCATAAAAACAGCAAGGAACTCACACAGCCAGTGAGGCTGTGGCCAATGAGGACTCAGCTCTTACTGGAAAAAAAAAGAAAAGGTCAAGGTAGTCCCCTGTGCAAGCACCAGTCATTTTTCAACTCTGGGGTGACGTTGCTTTCACAACATTTTCACAGCAGACTTTTTACGGGGTGCTTTGCCATTGCCTTCCCCAGTCATCTACGTTTCCCCCCAGCAAGCTGGGGACTCATTTTACCACCTAAGGATGGAAGGCTGAGTCAATCTGAGCCGGCTACCTGAACCCAGCTTCCGCTGGGATCAAACTCAGGTTGTGAGCAGAGGACTACGACTGCAGTACTGCAGCTTTACCACTCTGTGCCACAGGGCTCTTATCTTACGGAAATAGGCAAAGGAACTGTGACACCGTCAGTGTTCCCTCTAAGCTGAGCTAGTGTGAGCTTGCTCAGTATTTTTTTTAGCCTCTGGCTCATGCATTTTTGTCTTAGCTCAGGAAGGATGATCCAGAGCAGACTATTCTATGCAGTAGCCAAATTGCTTGTTCACAACTTTAATGCCAGGAGCTCACAAAATAGAATTCTTTCCTCACAAGACCCCGCAGCCTTAGATTGAGCAGTGGACACCATTATCTGTATACTCACTCTCTCTGTGTGTGTTTTTTAAACATAGTCATCATTTATTATAGCTTTATTTTTTCACTTAATACCCTAATAAGTTTTTAATACATTTAGTAAGAAGAAGATTTATAATATGATAAATGATTTGAATAATATATAGGCTATAATGAAGGCTCAAACTCAGCATTAATATTTATCTTAACGCTAGAGATGTAACCCTGTTACTTCTATTAGATCTTTGGATATCTTGAAACATCTTGTTTATTTTTTTGAAGAGAGAAAATATTCTTGAATACTGTAATTATGATGCTTTATTATCTGCTCCTACATTTGAAAAATGTAGTTTGGTGTAGTGGTTAAGTGTGCAGACTCTTATCTGGGAGAACCGGGTTTGATTCCCCACTCCTCCACTTGTACCTGCTAGCATGGCCTTGGGTCAGCCATAGCTCTGGCAGAGGTTGTCCTTGAAAGGGCAGCTGCTGTGGGAGCCCTCTCCAGCCCCACCCACCTCACAGGGTGTCTGCTGTGGAGGAGGAAGGTAAAGGAGATTGTAGGCTGCTCTGAGACTCTGTCCTTGAAAGGGCAGCTGCTGTGAAAGCCCTCTCAGCCCCACCCACCTCACAGGGTGCCTGTTGTGGGGGAGGAAGGGAAAGGAGATTGTAGGGTGCTCTGAGACTCTGTCCTTGAAGGGGCAGCTGCTGTGAGAGCCCTCTCAGCCCCACCCACCTCACAGGGTGTCTGTTGTGGGGGAGGAAGGGAAAGGAGATTGTGAGCCGCTCTGAGACTCTTCGGAGTGGAGGGCGGAATATAAATCCAATATCTTCTTCTTCTTCTTCTACAGTGGACACCCATTGCTGTATGTAACTGTTCTTGATATTTGAAAACTTTTTGATGATTTTTTTGACTTTCCCCTAATCCCTTTAATCCCTTTTGCCTTCTGTATCCCAACCTTCTTTTGAGGGAAAAAAACAACTTTTATTATAAAAAAGACACGTTCCATGTCAAGATTTCCCAGCATGGTGCCCTGAAGTGCCACGGGATCTGTCAACAGCATTCTTGGTATCCACCAAGCGTTTTTAGGAAGCGGTCACGGCCAGCAGGGGTTCTGATTGACTATGCAGATTAAAAGGCATCCTGTTAAGGAGACAGTATAAGAATTATACACCACCTCACTCCCTGACATGTTGTGGTTGGCTCCACCTCCTGCGGAAGCCATTTTGTGCTTGTGCCCACCCTCCCTCATCAGAATTTGAAAGCTGGCCATAGGCTCAAAAAAGTTCGAGATCCCTCTTCTATGTGAATGCAGAGATGGCAAGGAATTCCAAAGGAAGGCAAAAGGGCAACATGGCTAGCAAATTTCCTTTTTAGAGGAGGGAGTATCTCCATTACAGCAAAGCAAGTATTAGAAAGAAGTCGGGATGTTCTTCCTGAGCTAAACATTCAAGGAAAATAATAATAATAATAATGCCATCTAGGTGTCAAGTCTGATGTTTCAATAACGAGACCTTCTTGATAAAAAAAAGTTTCTAGTTTATTGTAACATGTTGCAAGACTGTAGAAACAGATTGAGAGACTGGCGAGCATGCACAAAGAGCGAACATTTAAGGTATACATCAAAGGGATTCCTGAGGGAGGGGGCACTCTATGCAGGGCACATTCACACATTGTTGTTGTTTTATCGTTCTCAAGCACCGTCTGGCCTTGGGCGCTTTCTTAGCACCGGCTATCTCTGAGAAGGCACCACAATCTTGTTCCCATATTCCCAGTTCCAAGCACTGCTACATAACAAAGGAAGGGAGGGGGGGGAAGGAGAGCTTGAGCTAGCAGCATCTGAATACAGAGTGGTTTTACCCAGGATCCTTTTCCTGAACCAAAGTTTAGCACTAAACTACTCAGACATTATAGCAGACTTGACACTAGGGATTAGAACTATATATGTTTGAGATGTTTTAAAGATTTTATTGTGATTTGACTGTAATGATTTCATTCTATGTCATTTTAATTGCTGTTAGCCACCCTGAGCCCATCAGGGGAGGGCGAGATAAAGAAAATAAAATAATAAAATAAATTTTATTTTATTTTTGTGGATTTGTAGCCCACCCTTTCCCATTATGGGCTCAGGGTGGGTTCCAACACAATAAGACAATCAAACCTACAGTCAAGCAGTCAAACAAGTAATAATAAAACAATTGAACAGCTAAAAACAGATTAAAATTTAAACTAGTTAAGCCATTAGCTCAGAATTAAAACGGCTTGGAATGGTGTGGACATATCAATTAAGTACAGCTTTAGGTGCCCCAGGATGTCACCTGTATCGGCCCGATTTAAGCAACATTGCTGGAACAATAAGATAAGGCCGTAGGCCTATTGAACTTGACCTCGAAGCATAGTTCATTGCCCTCCAGAACCCTGATGCCTACATTCTGATTGGCTGCTCTTTTAGAACCAACCAATCAGGACTTGAGGCCTTTATCTCAGGAAATGCAAATGAAAGATCCCAGAGAGACCAATAGGGTGGATTGCTGCCCACATAAGGGGGCGTGTTTAACTCAGGCTATATGGATATAAGAAGCGGTGTGGCCTGTTTGTGTTCATTTTTGCTTACCTTAAGCTGCCTGAACTCACTATATAATAACCCCTGAAATTAATGAAGCGAATTGCAATTCTAGATGGTGCCCAACAGCAAAAAGAACAGAAAGAACGATTGCATTGTGGGGAGGGCGCCACATCACTCCAAGTGCATACAGGATACCTCTCTTTGCCTTAACTTGGGAACTGCCCTCTGACCCCTCCTCTCTCTTTCCCACTTTGTCCTCTCACTCTTTGCATGTGGACTTTAGTAGAGACCAGGCCTCAGATTCAGCAGGAGCTCACAGGAGAGCAGCTCCTGAATCTTTCTGACGGTTCCCCCTCTTCTTTGTCCATTGAATAGTAGGTGCAGCTGCAAAACAAAACCTGGATGAGGAGAGAGGGTAGCCACCCATCCACCAGCGGCTTTGCCACGCCCCCAGCAGCCCTCATTAGCCCCTGGCAAAGCCCGCACCACCCTTTCTTCACTGCTTATGTGATTTTGGGCAGTGGGTGGCTTGCTGGGGTTTTGACGGGAGGGGGTGGCCCAGGGGAGCGAGGTCTGCTTGGGCTGGCTGCATCTCTAGCCAGCCCAAACAGGCCTCGCTTGCCCAGGTCTCTCCTTTCTTGTATTGGGTTGCTTTGGGCTGGGGGGGGGGGGTGGCATATGCTAATGAGTTATGCTAATGAGCTCTGCAATCTATTTTTCTACAAAACAACCCCTGGTTGAGACGCATGTGTCCTGTAGAGACAGTGCCCTCATCCTCCCACACACATGATGCTGGACATGTTGACCACTTGTGATAGAAGAAGAAGAAGAAGATGATGATGATGATATTGGATTTATATTCTGCCCTCCACTCAGAGCAGCTCACAATCTCCTTTATCTTCCTCCCCCACAACAGATACCCTGTGAGGTGGGTGGGGCTGAGAGAGCTCTCCCAGAAGCTGCCCTTTCAAGGACAGGTCTGAGAGAGCTATGGCTGACCCAAGGCTATTCCAGCAGGTGCAAGTGGAGGAGTGGGGAATCAAACCCGGTTCTCCCAGATAAGAGTTTGCACACTTAACCACTACACCAATCTGGCTCTTTTAATCCTCTTTAGATAAGGCCTCTTTCTCTTCTTTTGACTACAACCTGAATGGCAATTGGATCTACTTTAACAAATGGAAGTGTACCTTTTTTTTTTTTTTTGCGCAATCTGTTTCTTGGGAGACTTATTTACTGCACTCAGTATCACACTTCTGTGACTGGGCAAAGCTATGCTGTTTTAACCAAATAGCCCAACAGCCATGGGTCTCCAAGTTTGTTGAGTCTGAGAGAGGCATTATGGGATTTTGAGAAAAGGCAGCGGCTGGTCCCACAAAATGGCTGCAATGGCGGCAGAGCCAATCACAGCAGGGCAGCCGTATAGGCAACTGCTTCCAATGAGTGCAGCTCTCAGCTGTGAATCCTTCCCTGTCCCATCCAAGCCAGTGCCCATCTTTCTCTCCTTGCAAACTGTGTGTCAGTGAATGTCGCTGAAACAGTAAATAGAGAGCATTTGGTGCCGCTTCTCAGCACTGAGCTGCCATAATTTCAAGCGAGTGCCTCTGTGAGTTATAGCAAAAGGCATTCCAAGGATCAGTTGGCAGGACAAGCAGAGGCTAAAGAATCCATTTATTTTTTTCACTGCACTTCTAGCATTTCTAAAGAATGGGCTGACTCCAGCAGTAATAAAGTAGTACGAAGAAAGGGGACATAAGAAGGACTGGCGATTTCCTGCTTCAGCCTCCGGTGGATGTTGGGGGTGAGAACAGAAGACGATCATTTCCATCTCTGATTTTAGGCTGCGTTCCCAAGGCAATTGAAAACGGCTCCTGATTAGCGTTGCAAATATTTGTGGTCTAACCCAGTTCCAAAGACCATTCTGCCTCCATTTTGTAAAAAAAAAGAGAGGTAAAGGTAGTCCCCTGTGCAAGCACCAGTCGTTTCCGGCTCTGATGTGATGTCGTATCGCCACGTTTTCACGGCAGACTTTTTATGGGGTGGTTTGCCATTGCCTTCCCCAGTCCTCTACACTTTCCCCCTAGCAAGCTGGGGACTCATTTGACTGACCTCGGAAGGATGGAAGGCTGAGTCGACCTTGAGCCGGCCACCTGAACCCAATATATCCTTCAAAACCTCACTGGTTGAATTATCATTCACACACAAAAAGTGTGTAAATAAACATTTAGTGCACAGTTTATAATAAGTCCATACAGCAAAATAACAGAACAAACACCCGCACGATGCTCCCCCAGACTGTTTTCTAAAGTCACGTCTCAGAGGCACTACCTTCAGCCGCTTCTTGCAGTTCAGAATCTGGGTGGAGACAGGAGCGTTTGTTCTGCACAACTTCTCACAAAAAGACCGTATTTCCTGGATTTCGTACTGTTTCATTGGTTTTACCCTTCATCAGTCTTCTCTCAATCCTGTTTTAACTGGAGCCACAGTACAAAGAATTCAATCACGGATCAATGCGTACATGCTCTTGGAGAGCCAGTAGCAGAGACTTGAGCATGTAGGCGTTGATCCATGATTGAATTCTTTGTACTGTGGCCAGGGCTCTTTTCTAGCAGGAGCTCCTCTGCATATTAGGCCACACCTACATCAGGGGGCATGACCTAATATGCAAAGGAGCTCCTACTAGAAAAAGAGCCCTGACTGTGGCTCCAGTTAAAACAGCATTGAGAGAAGACTGACGAAAGGTAAAACCAACGAAACCGGAGGAAATCCAGGTCTTTTGATCTCTTTATGAGAAGTTGTGCAGAATGATGTCCTTGTCTCCACCCAGATTCTGAACTGTGACTTTAGAAAACAGTCTGGGGGAGTGTCGTGTGGGTGTTCGTTCTATTATTTTGATGTATGGACTTATTATAAACTGTGCTCTCAATGTTTGTTTACATACTTTTTGTGTGTGATAATTCAACCAGTGCGGTTTTGAAGGAAATATTGTGCTTAATACACCGGTACCTGTGCTATTGGCTAACTGAACCTAGCTTCCACCGGGATCGAACTCAGGTCATGAGCAGAGAGCTCGGACTTCAGTACTGCAGCTTTACCACTCTGCACCACAGGGCTCAGCCCCTTTAAGTCCATGCCCAGCCAACCTATTCAGCCATCCTAAAAGTCTGGCTAGCTTCTATGAGAGGTTGGCATGCAAAACAAAAGAGGGAAGCTTGGCTAGGAGAATTGCCAGGACCGGACCACTTCTGCACGTCTGAATGTTAATCATCAAAATATCTACTTATCAATGCAGCAAAATCTGTGGACTTAATTCTTTTTTTAAAAGAAATATTTTATTAAATCTAATCCAATACAAAGGGAACATAGGGAAAATAAAATAGGGGAGGCACGGTGGCTCAGTGGTAGAGCATCTGCTTGGGAAGCAGAAGGTCCCAGGTTCAATCCCTGGCATCTCCACAAAAGGGTCCAGGCAAATAGGTGTGAAAAACCTCAGCTTGAGACCCTGGAGAGCCGCTGCCAGTCTGAGAAGACAATACTGACTTTGATGGACCAAGGGTCTGATTCAGTATAAGGCAGCTTCATATGTTCAAATAATAAAAATATAAATCGAACATACAAGAATCCAATTTAGACCATTGGATGCATATAACAAACAATTTACAAAAGCAATACATAATATGCTAGGTATTAAGAATTGAGAAATAGCCTACAATTCATTAGGCAAAAAGGAAATATTCCCAAAGAATTCCAAAACCAGGGCCCAAAGCAAAGCATAATCTATAGCCAAATCAGTAGCATTTTCAAAGAAAATGTTATCCATTGTCTTTCCCATTACATACTGGTCCAATAACTTCATACCCCATTTCAATCATGGGGGGATGTGGGAGTTTCCAATTTATAGCAATCATCGTGCGTGCTATCACCAACATTATCGAGATTAAAGATGTCTGATTTTTACTTGCCAAATTATCAGGCCAGATATCAAATAAAAGACGTTTAAAATCTACTGGAATCTGTGGACTTAAATCCAAATCTCATGCCTTGAACAGACAAGACAGATTTTTTTACAAACCTGCTAAAAGCCCCAAGTTTAAAGTAAAATTTGAAAACTTAAAAAAAAAAAAAAGGTTTAAACCTTCCCAAAATAAACAGCAACTTTACCTTTAAGAAATGAATTTGCAAATGACACCAAATTGAGAGGAGCAGCAAACACACTAGAAGATAAATGTAGAATTCAACAAAATCTGAATACACTTGAAAAGCAGGCAGATGTGAACAAGATGCAATTTAACAAGAACATCTGGGTAACAAAAATGAACAACACGCACACTGGATGGGTGAAACACTTCTGGGTAGCAATGTGTGTGAACAAGATCTGGTGTACGGGTGGATTGTAAGTTAAATATGAGCACCCAGTGTGATGCAGCGACAAAAAAGGCTAATGCCATCTTGGGGTGTATCAACAAAGACATAACATCCAAATTGCAAGATATCATAGTTCTTCTGTGCACTGCATTGATCAGGCCACACCTGGAGTCTTGTGTATAGTTCTGGAGACCTCACTTCAAGAAGGATGTGGACAGAATGGAGGGGGTGCAGAGGAGAGTATGATAAGGGGCCTGGAGACCAAGAACACCTAGGAGGAAAGGCTGGGGGACTTGGGAGTGTTCAGTCTGAGGAAGAGGAAGTTGAAGGGGAACATGATTGCTCCCTATAAATACTTGAAGGGCTGTGTCACTTAGAGGAGGGCAGGGAACTGTTTCTGCTGGCAGCAGAGGAGAGGACTCGCAAGGATGGGTTTAAATTTAAGCAGCAGCTGGACAAACCCCTTGTCAGGGATGCTCTAGACCAGGGGTGTCAAAAATGCAGTTCAGGGGCTGAATCAGGCCCCCAGAGGTCTCCTATCAGGCCCTCGAGCAACCGGCTATCATCTTCTTCCTTTTCTCTACATCTTGCTTCCTTCTGCATAACAGCTTGCTTTGCAAGGCCTTCTCAATTGCACAGGAGCTGCAGAGCAAAACCTCTATTTTCTCCATTGGCTGAGGCTCCCCCCCCAGTCCCCTGGGGAAGGAAGGAAAGAGCCAGAGCTTCCTTTGCCCAGTTGGCTGGATCCCATGGGAGAAATACAAAGAAAACACATCTATAAGACCAATGAGTGCTAACGTTTTAAGCATTGTTTTACGTTTTTAATACATATATATTTGTGTTTGCCTGTGTTCTTTATAAAATGTATATCTCTGCTGCCGAATCTTAAATAGGTACATACATGGCCCAGCCCGACATGGCCCAGCCCAGCAAGGTCTCATTTATGTCAGACCCGGCCCTCATAACAAATGAGTTCGACACCCCTGCTCTAGTTCAGGGGTGGCCAACGGTAGCTCTCCAGATGTTCTTTTGCCTACAACTCTCATCAGCCCCAGCCATTGGCCATGCTGGCTGGGGCTGATGGGAGTTGTAGGCAAAAAACATCTGGAGAGCTACCGTTGGCCACCCCTGCTCTAGACTGAACCTGCACTGAGCCGGGGGTTGGACTAGATCACCTGAATGGCCAGTGCCCATCTCAGTCACAGTCCTCAAACGTGACAACAATGATGCACAACAGTCACCGAGAAGTGCAAACAAGGTTTTTAAATTCTGAATCATCTTGCAGAAAAGTAGCTTGAGACCACCCCATGCAACCCTCTGTATCTAAGTAGACATGAATGGTCTTTATGGGGGGGAAAGAGATTGCCTCCTGGCTGGTTTTAAACCAACCAAGGCATTTTTAATGGCATCAGAGACGTTTGCTGAGATTCTTTTTGCTATGGAGAATAATTGATTTATTGCCTTTTGCCTAGAGTAGTTTGGAATCAGCTCTGTTTGAATCTGCTCTCCATCTAACACACAACGAAGGCTTTTAAAGGACTTAACACCACATCCTGAAGCATTTATGCTTCTCAAAACCCTTTTAAAACTTTGTGTGTGTGTAACATCGAGCTTGAAGAAGAGTCTTGGTAAACTCAAAAGCTCACTGTTATGGGTCACTGGGCTGGTCCTAATAAAATGTATTATCATGGATCGTGTTCTTGGATTTTACTGTTGGTTAAAGACAGCTGCAAACAACTTTCTATTCCATCTTCTATGTTTCCTTTTACCTTTAGTTCCAGTGCAGATCAAAATTCCAACTGAGAATTATTTCTAAAGTATTACAGAATAGTTGCCCAAATAAGAGAGAGACAATCTGAAACAATCCAGAGTTTAGCATTTAGCATTAACCATAACATTCACTGTGATAATGAATGTTATTGTTGATTTTCTTTGCCCTAAAGAGATCTGAGAACTACCCTGTTTCCCCCCCCCCCCAATTAGTTTAGTTTTGTTTATTCAATTTATATCTTGCCCCCTCCGCCGAAGCAGGCACAACTAGTGTAGGGAAGATGGAATACTGACACCTATTGCTCTTACATCAAAATCTGCATCAAAAAATCTGCACCTCTTGCATCAAAATCTGGAGACAATGTCTGTAGTGCAGCAATCTTGAGTATGCTGTTCAGGTGCATGGATGTAAGTTGCAAACCTACTTTTGATTTATTAATACTCATTACAGAAATATCATGGTCAGTGCTTTGAGCCTAAGACACAGGGGAAAACGTGAAATGGCTGGGCATTGTGAGCCCAGTGAGTACATAAGTTGCTTCATGTGCTGGTCAGCCCAGTACCAGCCCCAGGTGGATTCCCTGCTTACTGCCCCCCCTGCTGCTGCCACCCCTCCCTTTGTAGTGCCCGGGCATCAGAAAGACAGGTTGCTTACCTGTAACTGTAGATCTCTGAGTGGTCATCTGTGCATTCACACTCATGGGATAGAGCGCCTGCGCTGATCCCCGAATCGGTACCTAAAAAGCCCGGGATTTTTTCACGCTCAGCACCAGCGGGCATGCGCAGGCATCCCAATATGCATGCTTGCCGGGGCCAGCGTGAGGATCCCACCAGTTCCTTCCTGACCTCTGGAAACCCCTACTGGAGGGAGACCGTCAGCAGTGGGGAAGGAGGGCTGGTAGTGTGAATGCACAGATGACTACTCGAAGATCCACAGTTACAGGTAAGCAACCTGTCTATCTTCTTCGTGGTCTCTGTGCTTCACACTCATGGGAGATTAGTAAGCAAGATATACCTGGAGGTGGGAAGACCGTCAACCAGAAGAAACAGCTTGCAGCACCGCAGCTCCCAGACGAGTCCTCTTCTGAGCATGCATATCCAGAGCGTAGTGCTTCATGAAAGCATGCGGAGAGGACCAGGTGGCAGCCTTGCACACGTCCGTCAGGGAAACGCCTTTCAGGAACGCCACTGACATCACCATCGCTCTTGTAGAGTGTCCACGAATGGGCCCAGGCAATGGTTTCTTTGCCAACAAGTAGCACAGTTTAATAGTCTCAGTGAGCCACTTTAAAAGCTGCTGAGACGAAATTCTGGAACCCAACTTAGGAGCAGCATAAGAAACAAAAAGATGCTGGTTCTTACGAAAACTCTTGGAGCGACTCAAATAAAACAATAAGGCACGCTTAACGCCCAAAGCATGCCACCTACATTCCTCGTCCAAGGAAGGTGTAGGATAAAATGTGGGCAACCAAACTTCTAACTTAAGGTGAAACTGGGAAACCACCTTGGGAAGAAAAGAAATATCAGGAGCTAACGACAGCTCAGACTCCTGAAAAACTAGATATGGGTAGTCTCAACGCATAGCCGTGAGCTCCCCTGCACGGCGTGCCAATGCGATTGCTACCAAAAAAACAGTCTTCTAAGATAGAAGCTGTAAAGAACATGTGGCCATTGGCTCGAAGGGACGCCGAGTCAACCTGTCCAAAACTAAAGTCAAATCCCAAAGCTGTGGGGGTGACCTCGATGGAGGATGCTACCTGAGCAGACCCTTCAAAAACCTCAGAATGAGGGTGTGCAAAAACTGAATGCCCCTCAACTGACTCATGGAACGCAGATATTGCTGCCAAATAAACTTTAACCGATGAAAAGACAAGGCCAGCATCCACCAGAGATAACAAAAATTCAAAAATCACCGATAGTCCCACCTGTTGGGGTGAGACTTCAGGATCAACGAAAAACTGAAGACACTTCCACCACTTTCTGTCATAGGAAGGACAGGTAGACAACTTCCTGCTGTTTAGGAAGACGTGTTGGACTTTGCTGGAGAACTCACAGGGTCGATGAACCACGCTGTCAGCTTCAGGTGAGGCACGTTGTGATGGAATACATGACCGTCCTGAGCCGACAGAAGGTCCGGTTCCGCCGGAAACTGGTAGAAACCCCCCCTCGCCAGTTGAAGCAAGATTGGGAACCAGTTCTGCCGAGGCCACCACAGTGTCACTAGGATGCAGCATGGCCTCTCTCTTGCAATTTTGTTGACAACTCTTGTCAGCAGTGGCAGAGGTGGAAACAGATATAGGAACCGATCTTCCCACGGGAACAACAGACCATCACCCAACGACTCTGGATCCGTGCCCCCTCTGGAACCAAACAGAGGACACTTCTGGTTCCTGGCTGTGGCAAACACATCCACCTGAGGGTACCCCCAGAGTTGAAACACAGGTTGAAGTAAGCGCCACTGTATCTCCCACTCGTGCACCTCTGCTCAACGAGTCCGCCTGCAAATTGAGCACCCCTGGGAGGTACACAGCCTTCACGTAGATGTCGTGCTCCAGGCACGCTGACCACAGTTCCAGTGCTAGCACACAGAGCCAGCGAGAAACTGTCCCGCCCTGCCTGTTGATATAACACAGGGCAGTAGTATTGTCTGTTAACAGGGCAACAACCTTCCCAGCCACCATGGGGCGGAAAGACCGAAGGGCAAAATGAACTGCCAGCAGATCCAGGTAATTTATATGACAATGAGTCAATTGAGAAGGCCCCCCACACACAGAGAGTCCATATTAGCACCCCATCCCCACAAAGACGCATCTGTGGTGATCGTCACTGTTGCCGCAGGTAGGTGGAAAGGAGCTCCCTGACAAATGTTGTCCCTGGATTTCCATCACTTCAGGGTCCTGAGAGTCAAAGGTGGGATTATGAACCTCTTGTGAGGTGAGTCCCGTAAAGGACGAAATTGCCTGAGAAACCACAATTGAAGGCCTCTCATCCTCAATTTCGCAAACAGCATACTTGTAGTCGCCGCCGTCAGCCCCAGCATCCACTGCAGCTGTTGCGCCATGCCCCATTTCCGACTCTGTAAAAGATTGACAAGATTGATGATGTCCATCACTCTCTGCTGAGGCAGAAAGGTGTGGTGAAGATTTGTGTCCAGCAAAGCCCCTATGAACTGAACTGTCTGTGATGGAGTAAGATGAGATTTCTCCATGTTGACCTGCAGACTTAAGGTGTGAAGAAGATGAAGAGTGGTAGTAATATGGCTGGACAGACTTTCTTTCAACTCTGCCACAAGGAGCCGATCGTCGATGTATGGAAAGACGACTATCCCTTGAAGCCAGAGATGTGCAGCCACAACACTCAACATCTTGTTGAACACCTGAGGTGCAGTGGACAGACCGAACGGAAGGGCTTTGAACTGGAAGTGGTGGGAACCTACTGCAAACCGAAGGAAATGCCTGTACGCAGGATGGATGCTGACATGGAAGTAAGTAAGTAAAGTAAAGTAAATTTATTTTTATATCCCGCCCTCCCCCGCCAAAGGCGGGCTCAGGGCGGCTCACAGACATGGAACACCATGATTAGAATAAAATACAATGTAAACAAGAATTTAAAATACAATTCAATTATATAAATTAATTAAAATAGATAAACAGGTGCTATAAGGTGCTATAGGTCACAATCATACCTAAGATGGCTAGATGGCTACAGGTCAATTTCAATTTAGCCAGGTTCTGTCTTAAAGGCAAGCTGAAAGAGAAAGGTTTTGCAAGCCCTGCAGAACTGATTCAGGTCCCGCAGGGCTCGCATCATTTCTGGAAGTTGATTCCACCATTGAGGGCCATTGCTGAAAAGGCTTGCTTCCTGGTTGTCTTCAGTCTAACTTCTCTTGGCCCAGGGATTTTTAAAAGATTTTGAGAGCTAGATCTCAGTGCTCTCTGGGGGACATATGGGGAGAGGCGGTCCCTAAGGTAGGCAGGTCCTCGGCCATATAGGGCTTTAAAGGTAATGACCAGCACCTTATAGCGAACACGGTACACAACCAGCAGCCAGTGCAGGTCTCGCAGCCCAGGCTGTACGTGTTCCCACCGAGGTAGTCTCACCAGCAGCCTGGCTGCCGCGTTCTAAACTACCTGGAGTTTCCGTGTTTGGTATAAGGGCAGCCCCATGTAGAGGGCATTGCAGTAGGCATCCTTGAGATCCAACGTTCCCTTGATTGATGAGGGGAAGAATTGTCTGCAGTGTGGACATTCTGAATTTTTGCTACATGATAAACTTGTTCAGATTCCGAAGGTCCATGATTGGTCTCAGTCCCCCATCCTGTTTGGGAGTAGAAACCTCCCGTTCTGGCCTCTACTGGAACCCGTTCTATGGCTTGTTTCTGTAGGAGGTTGCTCACCTCAGCCAGCAGAGGTGGGGAAGGGGGTGTGGTGATTATCACCGATTGATTCGGAACCTGAACGAAGTCTATTTTGTAGCCTTCTGCGATGATGGAAAGAGCCCACCTGTCTGTAGAGATGGACTCCCATGCCAGAAGAAATGGACGAAGGCGGATGGTTGAAGAAATGGGGGCGGTGACACGTGCTACCAGAAAGTCAAAGGCCCTGCTTTTGTGGGCGAGCACCCTTAGACTTGCCAGTGGTCTGAGCTGAAGCGTAGTGGTTTCTTTTGTTTCCCCTGTATGAAGACCTACTCTCAAGTTGGGAGGAGACAGGTCTCCACTGTTGTTCTGGGCAGAATTTTTGATATGGCTTCTTGAACCAGGGTTTATGCCACTGTTTCGGTTTAGCAGCCCTAGAAAAAGCCGGGGCACCCAGGTTCCTCGAGGTCTTTATGCTCTTATCCATCTCCTGGAGAACATTGTCAGTGGTAGAGCTGAAAAGACCTTCGCCCTCGAAGAGACCTTCGCCCTGGTGTCCTGCTGAAGAGCCATCGATCTGAACCAGGAGTGGCGGTGAAGGCAGACAGTAGATGTGATGATTTTTGCTGACACACCCACCATGTGCTTTGCGCAGCCAGTTGTTGCTTGGCTACAGCAAAGCCTTCCTTCTGCAGCTTCTTAGCAGCAGACCTCTTCTCCTCACTCAGGGAAGACAGGAGGGGGATGAGTTGCTCCCACACAGAGTATTGGTATCTAGCCTTGCACGCAGCGTAGTTAGATACCTTTACCCCCAACGCTCCAGCGGAATAAAATTTTCTCCCCACGTTATCCAGCTTCTTTCCCTCCTTGTCTGGTGGGGAGGAGTGCGTCTTGCGTGCCTTGGATGAGGATGATACAACAACTGAATTTGGCTTAGGATGGGTGAACAAGAATTCGGCATCAGCCTCTTGGACCCTATACATGTGGTCCAGTCTCCTGGAAGACACAGATGTAGAAACTGGCTTTGCCCAGGGCTCCTTCACCGCCTGTAAGATGACCTTCATAACAGGCAAGGCAACCACCGTCAACGTATCCCGTTGCATAATGTCGAAGACGGTGTCGTCTACGACTGGCTGCGGTTGTGTCTCCAGGAGGGAGAGGGAGAATGCCATCCTCTTCACCAGGTCCCCATACGACTTCAGATCCTCCGATGGAGATATGGGAAGATCCTCAGCAGTATGCAACACTGGCGAAGGCTCTAAACCTCTGTCCGGATCGTCGATACCGACCTCGGAGTCTGATGACGAGGAGTCCCTTCTCACCGAGTGTTCGGAGAGTACTGGCATCGAAGCTCTCACAAGTGAATGAATCCATACCAACGACCAAGCCTGAACTTCTTCCACCATCACGCCACATCTCTCAGGCGGGATCGACACCAAAGCCGATGGACGTCGCCTAAAGTGCTGCAAGATCCTCGACAGGTGAGATGCTTCAGACTGTTGATCCCAATCAGCAAAGTCACGAGGGGGGTACCAATGGTATTGCAGGTATGGGTAAGTGTAGGGAGAAGGCCACTGGCGCTGATCCCACGGTGGAAGCGGAGGGAAATGGCGAACCATAGTGGTTGGTTCTAGCTCTTTCCATCCCCTCGTCTGATCAAGCAGTATCGATGGCTCGATTGATACCGAAGCTTTGACCCTTGAGATCGAGCCACTGTCACTCCTATGACACGATCCCAATGAGTGGGAACGTTGGGTCAGGTCACTCTCGTGCTCCAATGCCGACAAGTGCAATGGCTGTGAAGCACTGTCTCTTGACACTGAAGGGCTCCGACACGGAGTCACCAAGATCTTCCTGGGCGGAGCAACCTGCGTCGATGCCGAAGCATCTTGAGAAGGGGAAGGAGTGCGGGACGATCTTTTCTTCCGCTTCTCCTTCAATTTCACCTTCATTAGGGTTTGTAGAATCTTTCGGGCTCAAGTGCCGTGTTCTACTGGAGAAAGTTTTTCTTCCAGACGTTTCGTTCTTGGCTGCGGAGAACATCCTCAGTAGCGTTGCAGCCGGAGCAGGCGCTCTGACCTTCTTGGCTGCTGTGCATTGAGTGAGGCCAGGGCTGCTGGAGAGCTGCTATTTCTAGGCTGGAGGGGGTGTGGTGAAAGGGCAATAGGTTTGTGGATGTGCCCATTGTTTGGTGGGGCTTCCTGGAAGGGTAGTGATAAGGAAACTGGCTGTTGAATGTGACCATTGTTCTGTGTTAATTGCTGGGAGGGTTGGAAGGAGTGTGAAGAAAAGGAAGATGGTTGTTGTCTGTGCTGATTGTTCTGTGGAATGTACTGGTTGTTCTGTGAATTTCTGCAATTTATAGTCTGTAGGGTGTTTTGCAGATCTGGATACCAAGATTGGTGGATGGAAATGCCTTCTTCCTTTCTGTTAAAGTTGTGCTGGTGTTTGTAAATCTCAATAGCTTCTCTGTTCAGGCGGGTATGATAATGTGAGGCCGTAGAAAGGACTTCAGTTCTTTCAAAGTGGATGGCCACATGTTTGACACCCCTGGTTTAAAGCCATCTGAACTACGGTTTGGGAGAAGGACTGAACTAGGTAGTGTGAACTAGGTGGTGTGATGCAGCACCTCTTATATTAGTTTGCCGACTGTTTGGTCACTGGGTGAAACAGGATGCTGGACTAGACGGATTGGACTAGCAAAGAAACTCCTGCATTATTTTTTTTTCTTGTTATAGGGTTGCCAGCTCTGGTTTGGGAAATTCCTGGAAATATGAGGGGGTGGACCCTGGAGAGGGGAGGGAGCTCCACCTGCCAAAGCAGTTCCTCCAAAGGAACTGATCCTGTAGTCTGAAGATCCAGTTGTAATTCTAGGAGAATTCCAGCCTTATCTTAATTAGCTTTGTAAGACACAATTCCTGATTTTAACAGCAAACAACAACCCAGGGTCTCCCAAAGTGGTGACAGTAGCACCCACCAAAGTTTTCAGAAAATAGGCGGGGGCAGGTAAGGGCTTTTGAAGCTTCTGAATGGTCACTGAAGATTTGATTGACTCGGGGGTGGAATTCTAGCAGGAACTCCTTTGCATATTAGGCCACACACCCCTAATGTAGCCAATCCCCCAAAAGCTTACAAAAAAGAGCCTCGTAAGCTCTCAGAGGATTGGCTTGCATCAGGGGTGTGCGGCCTCATATGCAAAGGAGCTCCTGCTAGAATTCCACCCCTGGATTGATTGCATATTTTTAAAAACATGGCTTTGGCAGCAGCTTCCAAAGATCTTCACTGGATGACTGAAGGTAAGCAGTCACCATTTTGTGGCCGCACACACCACAGTGTCAGAATCCCTAGGGTGCAGATGCTTGCAATGACTAGTCAACCCACCTTTGACAATACAGCCAGGGGTCCCCAACCCCCAGGTCATGGACCAGTACTGGTCTGTGGCCTGTTAGCAACTGGGCCGTGAGTGGTAGAATTATTTCATTATATATTACAATGTAGTAGTAGTAGTAGTAGTAATAATAATAATAATAATAATAATAATAATAATAATAGTAATAATAATAATAGTAATAATAATAATAATAATAATAATAATAATAATAATAATAATAATAATAATAATAATAATAATAATACATTGGATTTATATCCTGCCTGCCACTCCAAATCTCACAATCTTCTTCATCTTCCTCCCCAAAAACAGACACCCTGTGAGGTGTGGTGGGGTTGAGAGAGCCTTCCCAGAAGCTGCCCTTTCAAGGACAGCTCTGCAAGAGCTACGGCTGACCCAAGGCCATTCCAGCAGTTGCAAGCGGAGGAGGGGGGTATCAAACCCAGTTCTCCCAGATAAGAGTCTGCACACTTAACCACCACACCAAAATAAACTGAGCAATTGTATCATCCCAAATCCATCCCACCCACCCCCCACTAGTCCGTGGAAAAACTGTCTTCCCCAAAACCAGTCCCTGGTGCCAAAAAGGTTGGGGACCACTGCTTTAAAGCACAGCTGTATTTCCGTTCCGACCTCTGTCAGCCCCACTTTACCCCATCAGAAGAGAATGCTAAACACCCCTTCCCAGTGTTATCCTCCTTACCTGAAACAAAGCACCTGGACAGGCCAATTAAAAACAGGAAAGAGAGAAAGACTAGAATAGATTGTTTCCTTCCCCTCTTATTTAGGGATAGTTTGAAATGCCTTAAAGAAGAAAAACCAAAACCGCACCTCTCTTTGGGGGTGACTTCTCCAAGTGCCACCCATCGAAGCACCACACTCGCCACTTGACTGAAAATTAGCAATTCATCATGCCAAAGCATGAGGAGAACTTCTTTCCTTTCCCAGATTGATCTCAACACCCTGGAGGCGCAAGGGCCGGACATGAAGCTTCAGCGTTCCTGTTAACCTTGGCTTTCTATAATGTAGGCTATCTGTTCTTTCTGTTTGTTAAAATTCCGAACATGTCTCCTTTGTCACACACATGACCAAAGCCCCAATTCTTCTGCAATGTCTAGAAACCGTCACCCCCTTCCCCCCCCCACGTTAGCTTTTAAATAAACGGGGTGTGGCAAAAGATTCTGTTCTAGGCTAAAGGCTTAAGAAGGAGAAAATAAACAGTCCAAACTTGCCCGTAATTTTTGAATAAATGTTAGCTGTGTTTCTAATTGGCAGCGTGCTCCAGACAGGCGGGTTAAATGGATGCCTTGTCAGGACAGACCGGCCCCTTTGTGAGTTGTTTTCGGAATGATTGATCTACAATAAAGTGACTCCTGGTGGGAGCAGGCAGGTGGAACGGATGCAGATCGATTCCACAGAAGCTGACTAATCAGCTGCTTAAACTGGCCGAGTGCTCAATGACGGAAACCGTCGAGCCATCATTTTCTGTCTGGGATTTACAAATTAGCTTGCTCTAGTTATCCTGTTCCCCATCAATATGGAGGCAGGGAACCTGAAGGGACTGTGGAAGGATGGGGGGAGAGAGAAAGGAACCTCTCTTGTGAAGATAATGGCTTTGTGACGTTTACAATAGAGGGAGGGGGAGAGGGGAAATTACTTTCTGTGTTTGTGATACATGAACACTCCATTGAAAGAACGGCAGCACTTTGACCTGTTCTGACAGAATACATCAATGGCTCCTGATGCCAAATATAGACACATCCTGCCCTCTGTCCTCTTCTCTCTGTCTCCAGATATATATATATATAATTTTTTGCCATCAAATCACAGCTGACTTATGGCAACTGCCAAAGGGACCTTGCCATTTTAGTATTACTATATACCAGGGGTGGCCAAACTGTGGTTCAGAAGCCACATGTGGCTCTTTCACACACATTGTGTGGCTCTTGAAGCCCCCACCACTCCATCGGCTGGCTTGGAGAAGGCATTTTTTCCCTTAAATCACTTCTCCAAGCCAAACCAGCCAGTAGCTTGGAGAATGCAAGAGTTTTCTCCTCAGATATATATATATTTTTTAAAATTTTGGTCAGGCAGCACAATAAACACAATTAATCCAAGCACGCCTGTTATGTATTGCATCTCACTGGATTCTTGTTGCCTGAGCTTGAGACAGGAACTCCTTGCAAACCAGGATCCTGAAGCCTGGAAGAACTGGCCAATCAGGATGCTAGGCATGTAACAACTTGTAGTAAAGAGATGCAAATGAAGGATTCTGGAGTGAGCCAATAAGAGTAACGGTTGCCTGCTAGGGAGGCGTGGTTAGCCATGGCCAGAGTGTATCTAATGAGTGAAGTCCCTGTGCTGTTTGTGAATGTTTCTTCTTGCAATAAAGGGCTCTTGGTTGATTCAGAGCTGGCAGAACTCACTTTATTTCAGTGCCTGTACATAGAATCTGCAATGAAACACACCCACACCCATGAATCAGTGTTTCCATCAGGTTAGCAGAGCAAGGACAAAATCTGCAATTGGATGGATGTTGTCAGGAAAAGGTGGTAGCATGTTAAATCCAGCCAGCATAAATTCTGATGGTGGAAATGGGGCCATAAAATCAAGGATCTCTGAAAAAGTATATCGATGGCGCTACAGTGAGGCATGCTGAGGAAGTCAGAGCAAACATGTTCAGGAGAGGAACACACTGCTTTTGACAGCCACGGTCCCTTGTGAGGCGAACATCAGATTGGCTTGGGTCACCTTTGCTTCCCAACTCTTCCTGGGCCAAAAGAGCTTTGTAGCTGCAGTAGTATACCTTAATCACCTGACTCTTACCTTGTTTGGCCCTTACTTTAGGCTACAAGAGAACTATGCAGGGGTGGAATTCTAGCAGGAGGTCCTTTGCATATTAGACTGCACACCCCTGATGTAGCCAATCCTCCAAGAGCTAACAAAAAAGAGCCTTGTGGCCAAATATGCAAAGGAGCTCCTGCTAGAATTCCACCCCTGGAACTATGAACAGTACCCTATAGCAGGCGTCCCCAACCCCTCGGCGGTGGACCAGTAGCGGTCTGTGGCCTGTTAGCAACCGGGCCGTAAGTTGTATAATTATTTCATTATATATTACAATGTAACAAGACGACGACATTGGATTTATATCCTACCCTCCACTCTGAATCTCAGAGCGGCTTACTATCTCCTATATCTTCTCTCCCCATAACAGGCACCCTGTGAGGTGGGTGGGGCTGAGAGAGCTCTCACAGCAGCTGCCCTTTCAAGGACAACTCCTACGAGAGCTATGGCTGACCCCAGGCCATTCCAGCAGCTGCAAGTGGAGGAGTGGGGAATCAAACCCGGTTCTCCCAGACAAGATTCTACACACTTAACCACCACACCAAAATAAAGGGCACAATTGTTTTATCCAAAAACCATCTCCCCCCGCTCCCCCAATCCATGAAAAAATTGTCTTGCACAAAACCGGTCTCTGGTGCCAAGAAGGTTGGGGACCGCTGCCCTATAGCATTCATCTTTTATCTAATAGTTTCTGTGGAGAAACTGGGAAAGTTAAGACCAAAGCCCACCTTCGTTTGTGTCTGGTGTCCACATTTCAAAATAGCTGTTCCTTCCAAATACAAGTCTAAGCATCCTTTGCGTGTCCTCAAATCCTGACCTGCAGGGCTGTGATTCTGTCTGGGGTTGATATAATTCAGTCTCCCTGGCTGTGTGATTCTAGCCTTCCTTTTAACAATCTGCCAAAGCCAACTGAATTATGTGTTGCTCTCAAGATGGGGGCCGCTCGCCGGCAAATTGAGCCCGATAGCTGGCGAAGTCATTTTGCTTCACACCTTCTCCGTTGATGGGCAGTCTCTGGAGGTGAGATAAGCAACCTGGTTCGGATACAGAACAAGATGTGTTTCTTCAAGATAAGATGGGTGATTTAAAAGAAGCCACGGATCAGGCAGGGAAGAAGTGAGGCTCCGAAGTCATTCGTCATGTCGAATGCAGGCATGGCTTTCGTGGATCAGAGGAGGTTTTAGTGAATGAAAAGGTCATGCCTTTGACATCTGCCCTTCCCAAGCAGTTGGCATAGCAGGGTTGCCAAGTCCCCAGTGTTGTCCAGCGGGGGACTTTCACACGCACAACTCAATGATGTCACCTGGAAGTGATGTCATCACACCGGCGATGTCGTTCATGGCCGCCCTAGGCATTTCCTGGAAAACTCTATGGTTTTCCTGGACGCTCTAGCCATTTGGAAGGGGAAAACTCTATGGTATCTATTGTGAGAGAGCTCTCACAGCAGCTGCCCTTTCAAGGACAACTCCTACGAGAGCTATGGCTGACCCCAGGCCATTCCAGCAGCTGCAAGTGGAGGAGTGGAAAATCAAACCCAGTTCTCCCAGACAAGATTCTGCACACTTAACCACCACACCAAAATAAAGTAATAAATAATAAATGCCCACAGTGGCCGCTGTGTGATGTTGGTGATGTCATCACGCCAACAACATTGGGGGAGGTTCCCCTGGTCAGCCCAATGTGGGCTGGTGGGTTGGGAACCTCCCAGGCAGTGGAACCACTGCCCGGATCGGGGGCTTGCCAGCCCTATGGCATAGGGGCAACAATCATGGGGCACAGCTGTCTTGAACAGAAGGTTGGACATGAGCCATGGGAATTTGAGTTGATCCCTTATTGGTTGGCCTATGGAAGCCCTTACCTCTAGTTATTGACCCCCTTCTGCAATGAAGTTGGAAGGTAACAATGAGATTGGACCACTGCACTCTGCTTGTAGCCCTTCACCCAAAGAACTCTTTCTGGGAATATCTAGTTGGTCACCATAGGAAACAGGATGCTGGAATTGATCTGACCCAGCACAGTTGTTCATGTTGAGGGGCATTCTGCGCAGACTCGGAGGAAGGCAGCCGCTTGTCTCTTCGCTCCTACGAACGCTAAGTTATTTTAATCTTTTAACTTTTATCTTGCCTTGATGGAAGGAATTGTTTTTAAATAATCTTATCCTATCACCTCACTTTTGATATTTGGTGCCTCTGTTTTGTCTTTCCCAAGCTCTGGTTGTTTAATTAGTCAATAAGCCTCTGCCTTCGTTTTCCTAATCAGAAGCTGCTGCAGCTAATGACCTACAGCTGAAGTTTTATAAAGTTTTATAAAGTTTTACACAGTCTTAGCCTGTCTCTCAAAGACAGGGTTTTGTTTTTTTTGTGTGTTTTTTAGAATCTTTTAATCTGAACTGAAGGTTGAAATTAAGTCAACTCCTGCAAAGCAACAAGGCGGAGTGCAGTCGGCTACAGAGTTGGCTCTGACAAATTTGGCTTTTAAAGATATATATATATTTTTTACAGTTGTTCATGTTCTTGAGCTTCTTGAGGGACCACGGGCCAGTCACAGACTCTCAAGGTGCTCTCACACAAGAGATTTGGTCCAACCTAGCCACGCCTCCCATTTGGATTAAATATGCACGATCACATGAACACATCTGCCCTCCAAGCCGCACCCGTTCTCGCCCTGTCTCCTGATGCCGCCTATCCAGATTAAAAAGCCACCTGGATCTTCCTGGTAGTTTCCCCCTGAAATCTCATTTAAGTTGCATATTTGCTGGCCATCTGAATGCCTGGGCGCGACTCATAAGTGGAAGAGCAGTGTGATCACACCAAGCCATTTCCAGTGCATTTGGGTTTATTTCCCCCCCAACCAAGTCCTATGAAAAAAGGTTGAAGGAGCTGGGGATGTTTAGCCTGGTGAGGAGGTGGCTTAGAGGTGATAGGATCACCATCTTCAAGTCAACATATGAACATATGAAGCTGCCTTATACTGAATTAGACACTTGGTCCATCAAAGTCAGTATTGTCTTCTCAGACTGGCAGCGGCTCTCCAGGGTCTCAAGCTGAGGTTTTTCACATCTATTTGCCTGGACCCTTTTTTGGAGATGCCAGGGATTGAACCTGGGACCTTCTGCTTCCCTAGCAGGTGCTCTACCACTCAGCCACCGTCCCTTGAAGGACTGTCATAGAGAGCAGTGTCCCCAACCTTTTTGGCACCAGGGACCAGTTTTGTGGAAGGCAATTTTTCCATGGACCGGGGTGGGGAGGTGGGGAATGGTTTTGGGTAAAATTGTGCACTTTATTTTGGTGTGGTGGTTAAATGCACAGAATCTTATCTGGGAGAACCAGGTTTGATCTCCTCCACTTGCAACTGCTGGAATGACCTAGAGTCAGCCATAGATCTCACAAAGCTGTCCTTGAAAGGGCAGCTTCCAGGAGAGCTCTCTCAGCCCCACCTACCCCATAGGGTGTCTGTTGTGAGGGAGGAAGGGAAAGGAGATTGTGAGCTGCTCTGAGATTCAGAGTGGAGGGCGGGATATAAAGCCAATGTCTTATTATTACTACTACTACATTGTAATATATAATGAAATAATTATAGAACTCACAGCCCAGTTGCTAACAGGCCACAGCCCGGTACTGGTCCAGAGCCCGGGGGTTGGGGACCCCTGATATAGAGGATGGTGTGGAATTGTTTTCTGTGGCCCCAGAAGCTAGGACCAG
The DNA here is from genome assembly GCF_032191835.1 of Heteronotia binoei. Taxonomy (NCBI): domain Eukaryota; kingdom Metazoa; phylum Chordata; class Lepidosauria; order Squamata; family Gekkonidae; genus Heteronotia; species Heteronotia binoei. The sequence continues at coordinate 5,466,865 of NC_083226.1, read as the reverse complement.
AACCAATGGACTGAAATTAAATCAAAAGAGTTTTCGACTCAACATTAGGAAGAACTTCCTGACCGTTAGAGCGGTTCCTCAGTGGAACAGGTTTCCTCGGGAGGTGGTGGGCTCTGCTTCCTTGGAGGTTTTTAAACAGAGGCTAGATGGCCACCTGACAGCAATGAAGATCCCATGAATTTAGGGGGAGGTGTTTGTGAGTTTCCTGCATTGTGTGGGCGGTTAGACTAGATGACCCTGGAGGTCCCATCCATCTCTATAATTCTGTGATCACCATCTTCAAGTACTTGAAGGGCTGTCCTATAGAGGATGGTGTGGAATTGTTTTCTGTGGCCCCAGAAGGTAGGACCAGAACCAATGGGTTGAAATTAAATCAAAAGCGTTTCCGGCTCAACATTAGGAAGAACTTCTTGACCGTTAGAGCGATTCCTCAGTGGAACGGGCTTCCTCCTTGGGAGGTGGTGGGCTCTCCTTCCTTGGAAGTTTTTAAAAAGAGGCTAGATGGCCATCTGATAGCGATGAAGATCCTGTGAATTTAGGGGGCGGTATTTGTGAGTTCCCTGCATTGTGCAGTGGGTTGGACTAGATGACCCTGGAGGTCCCTTCCAATTTTATGATTCTATGATTCTTTGATTCTATGAATCCTGCTCCGAGGAGCACTTGTGCACTTCTCTGCTTGAGCGCACACACCGGGGGTCTTAAAATCTTCTGCAGTGGGTCAGTGGTAGAAGCGCGCTAGCAGTGTGAATGTCCAACCATGGACTGCTGCTGGGATCTTTCTGGGATTCTACAGTGTTGTGTGCTGTTTACCTAGAAAGGGCCCCCACTCCCCCTAACATAAATGTGTACCATAGAAACATTCCTCAATGGTGCCATGCTCGGTGGTTAGGGGTGGGTTGCTCTTCTAATCTTTCTGGCCTGCCAAGTGCTGTGTTTGTACAAGAGCTACAAAATTAATGTGGCATGTCAAGAATTAACCGTCATCAATGTTTGGAAAGCTTCGTTGAAGAATTAATTGCCTAACAACTGAGGCAAATTTATCCCTGCCCACCCAAGATGGAAGGCAGCTGAGTGAAATCTATGAAAATATTTTAGCAGGACAGAAGCCCTTGTGAAGTCACCAGAACTAACGGGGTTTTTTTTTGTAGCAGGGACTCCTTTGCATATTAGGCCACACACCCCTGAGGTAGCCAATCCTCCAAGAGCTTACAGGGTTCTTAGTACAGGGCCTACTGTAAGCTCTTGGAGGACTGGCTACCTCAGGGGTGTGTGGCCTAATATGCAAAGGAGTTCCTGCTACAAAAAGAAAAAAAGGCCCTGGCTACAACCCATTCCCTCTGTGAGAGAAAAGAGCACACTGACATAGCAAGGAGTGAAATTTGAGTAAGGAAGGGAAGGAAAGAAGGAAATTGGCTAGTCCAGCTCACAGTCCTGCAGTAATTTCATCAGAGGTATGTAGATGTCCCATACAAACCTAGGGTTGCCAAGTCCAATTCAAGAAATATCTGGGGACTTTGGGGGTGGAGCCAGGAGACATTGGGGTGGAGCCAGGAGACATTAGGGGTGGAGCCAAGATCAAGCCTGTGACAAGCATAATTGAACTCCAAAGGGACTTCTAGCCATCACATTTAAAGGGACGGCACACCTTTTCAATTCCTTCCTTCCATAAGAAATAATGAAGGATAGGGGCACCTTCTTTTGGGGCTCATAGAATTGGACCCCCTCGTCCAATCTTTTTGAAACTTGGGGGGTATTTTGGGGAGAGGCACTAGATGCTATACTGAAAATTTGGTGCCTCTACCCCAAAAAACAGCCCCCCCCAGAGCCCCAGATACCTGCGGATCAATTCTCCATGATTTTCTATGGGAATAAATCTCCATAGGGAATAATAGAGTTCCCAGCAGACATTTCCCTTCCCTCCCCCCGCTTTCTGATGACCCTGAAGCGGGGGGAGGGTCTCCAAACCGGGGGATCCCCTGCCCCCACCTGGGGATTGGCAACCCTATACAAACCCTCTTTCTAGTTTGGCTTCATTAATAAAGATTCTATTATTTATTTGACCCATTTAATATGCTGCCTTTCTCCCACTGCACCCAGGCCAGGATAGCTAAGTATTTAGGTAGAATACTTCTGAATAGTAGCAACGGCAAGGGCTGCTATGAAATTTCAAAAGATGGCTTCCATCGTATTGTATAGTGAGTTCAGCCAGTTTGAGGTAAGCAAGAACGTGTATTGAACTAGAGCAGAACTGAACACAAACAGGCCACCCCACTCCTTATGTACACTTGGCCTGAGTTAAACACGCCCCCTTATGTGGGCAACAATTCACCCTATTGGTCTCTCCGGGGTTCTTCATTTGCATTTCCTGAAAGAACAGCCAATCAGAATGTAGGCATTGGGGTCATGGAGGGCAATGAACTATGCTTCAAGGTCAACTAACAGACATAAGAAACCAGCAGTCAAAACAACCAATACACAACACAATCAATACTCCCTCTAAGTTGGGAGTCTTGTGAGCAAAAATTCTACTTTGTGGCATTAAAACTGTGGGCGACTGCATAAATTAGTTTGCTCTGGGGCCATTTTTCCTGAGCTAAGACAAAAATGTGTCAGCTGGAGGGTAAACAACTATGAGCTAGCTCACACTAACTCAGCTTAGAGGGCACATTGAACACATGTTCGAGACAAAATATTTTTTGTAAGTTCATCTAGTTCTCTGTTCATAAACGAAGTAGACCTCCTACTTTTTCTCCTCTACTTTTTTTGCTTCTTCTCTTATTAGCTGGATTTTTTATCTACTGGTTCCACCAGTATTCAATGCCTTAGTCCCTTAAAAAAACATTCTAGACATCTCTTTTAACTAGGGCTCAGTTTCTACTATTTCTGCTTTCACCATGATTCTTCTTTCTCCAGGTTATTACTATTTTATATTTATTGACCATATTAGATTTTAAGCCTATTAGGGCACAGCCTATTTCCTTAAATGTTCAGAACAGCATTTAGATATTGAATAATAATAATAATAATAATAATAAAAAAAAACCAACACCTGGAAGTGGCTCCAAAATGAGCACTTGAACAAAGAAATGGAAGGACTGCACAAGAGAAGGAGCTTGAAATGAAAAATGTGAAGATTCAGAAGAGCATGACAGCAAATGCGACTTTGCAAGACAAAGGATGAAACAGCTGACCATATGGCCAGTGCCTGCAGTAAAATCGCTCCAACCAACGATAAAGAATGTCACTATTAAATCATTTATATCCCCCAAATTTCTATATTTATTTAGGGCCCTTCCAATACCAATTTCAATACATTATTTCCGTCAATTGGATCCAATTCATATGGAACTATAGAAAACCCCACATTGGTTTCAACACAATGAGAAGACCATATAAATCAGGAGGGCTAGCAGTACCTGACCTATTATTATTTTTTTTAAAAAAAAATTATATTCCATCCATTCCCCCGTTTGGGGGCTCAGAGCGGAGTACATCAAATAGAAATAAAATCACAATAAAATCATAAAACCAATTACAACATCCAGTAAAGTGCAACAAAATGATTCAGCAAGATGATATGACAGCAAGGTGGTATAGCACAAAAATAGTACCACAATACAGCACCATAATGCAGTAGAGCAGTATGGGGAGGCCAACCGATCAAATAAATAGATGCCACTGCCTCATCCAAAAACCTGGCAGAACAGCTCCATCTTGCAGGCCCGAGGAAAGGCCAGCAAACCAGGTAGGGCCCGGATCTCCATAGGGAGCTGATTCCACCAGGTAGAGGCAAGACGGGCATCAGAAGATCTTCGGAGGCCAAACGAAGCATATATGCCCTCCAGGGCATATATGGGAGGAGACAGTCCCGTAGGTATGTTGATCCCAGGCCACGCAAGGCTTTGAAAGTCAAAACTAACACCTTGAAACGGATCTAGTACTCTATAGGCAGCCAATGCCGGCTGTGGAGCGCCAGCTGCATGCTCATCCGTACTGGTGATGCAGTCAGTAGGCGAGCTGCCGCAGTGTTTGCCCAGAACCGCTAATTTTGGAAGGGGTGTTGAAAGACCTGAGTCAAATTGAGGTGACAAGAGAGGAGGTCCTACAACTGATTGACAAATTAAAAACTAATAAGTCACCAGGTCCGGATGGCATACATCCAAGAGTTCTGAAAGAACTCAAAGATGAACTTGTGGATTTCCTGACAAAAATATGTAATCTTTCATTGAAATCTGCCTCCGTTCCTGAGGAGTGGAAGGTAGCAAATGTCACCCCCATCTTTAAAAAGGGTTCCATAGGAGAACTGGGAAATTACAGGCCAATCAGTCTGACTTCAATACCAGGAAAGTTGGTAGAAACCATTATCAAGGACAGAATGAATAGGCACACAAGTTACTGAGGAATACTCAGCATGGGTTCTGTAAGGGAAGATCTTCCCTCACTAACCTGTTACAGTTCTTTGAGGGGGTGAACAAACATGTGGACAAAAAGGACTCAATAGATGTTGTTTACCTTGATTTCCAGAAAGCTTTTGATAGGAGACTTTTGGGGTTGGAAGATGCCGAGCTGAATTGCTTCTCAGAAGGGGAGCAGGCTGGGGCTTCTGTTTGGGGTAGTGGAGGGCAATTTAATGCCTACTGCCTACTGCCTACTTTTCTCAGTCAGAGAGCAGTCCAAGATATGCACAGGAAACTCTAAGGAGATTTTCCTTGGCTAAAAGGGAGTCCCGGGGGGGGGGGTGTGTGCTCCTTTGAGGGGTCTCCGGAGACGAGTTGCATATTCATCATCTGCAGAAGTTTCCAGAGTCATTTATTTGACATAAGCTCGACAGGATCCTAACCTTCTTTGAGACTGCTAAACATCTAAAGCTATACAAGACCGGTGTTGGATCTGGATAACTGTGGAAAAAGGTACTGATGACTATCTTCATTCTGGGACTATTTAAAGTTAAACAAAATAAAACTAGAAGGTGGGAAATAGAGATTCAGAAAGCTTGGAAGAAGAAGGGGAGAAGGGGCGAAATTTGAATTTTGTAAATTTAAAGGACAGTGCTAAAAAGTGGAAAGGAATTTATTGTTTTGTCTACTTGCAGTTTTGGTGAAAAGCCCCATCGTCACAGATTTGCAGCTCTCACAGTCAACACAGGAAATACGTCAAACATCGCGAGATCTTTTTACAAGTGAAAACAGGATTTGGTGGCAAGAAAAGCAGGAAGTGTCGGATGGAAAAGGGAAATCATTGAAGCAGCTAGCCTACTCTAGGACTATAATATCATAGAAAAACTTCGGTGGCCATTGCTAGGAGGTCAAAACAAAGCTTTTAAAGTGTTCGGGACATTAAAAATTGTTGAAAGTGACAGAGGTGACAATTGTAATTGTAATTGTAATCCTTTTTCCTTGCAGCTCAAAGCTCAGACTTTCAGGTATTATACCTCATTTCATTGTCACGTATTATACCTCATTTCATTGTCACGTGGAAAAAATCTTGGATAAAAATTTTGAAAAGACATTGATAGTGGGAGGCAGCAGAGTAAGAATCATGAAAGAATTGCCAAGACAAGTGATAAATGGCAGAAAAGCATACAAAAAATTGACAGAAAAACTACGTGACAATGAAATGAGGTATAATACCTGAAAGTCTGAGCTTTGAGCTGCAAGGAAAAAGGATTACAATTACAAGCACACAGGAACTGTGTAGGTTTTATGAAGAACAAAGAATTTGCACCATGATGGATTACAAATTATTATCTTGGAATGTAAATGGACTAAATTCACCACAAAAAAGAAAGGCAACTTTTCATTGGATTAAAAAGCAAAATTGTAATATAGTTTGTTTACAAGAAGTGCATATCAAACAAAAGGATTACAATTTTTTATGGAATAAACAACTGGGACTAGAATTTTATTCATTGGCTGAACAGAAGAAAAGGGGAGTGATTTTCTATATTAAACAAGAATTGGAGGCGAAATTAGTGTTTAAAGATAAAGATGGAAGATTTGTAAGCGGTAGAAATGATATTAAATGCAAAAAAAGTTGTTACTGGGACTGTATGCACCAAATGGTGCAAAGGATGCTTTTTTAAAAGACTTTATACAACAATTTGATGAACTGACTTATGACCAAGTTTTGATAATGGGGGACTTTAATGGAACAATTAAGAACACACTGGATAGGTCTGGGGGTGAAAAAAATAATAAGGAAGGAAAATTGCCAAAGTCTTTTTTTGAATTGGTCAAAGAAAATTTGGAGGATATATGGAGGAAATTTAATCCTGAAGCGCGGGACTATACCTTTTTTTCAGCAAGACATAAAACTTTTTCCAGAATTGACATGTTGTGGGGCACTAAAGACTTAGGCCTTATAACAAAGAAAATAGAGATTTTACCTAAAATTGGAACTGACCATAACCGAATAATGTGGATTACAAAATTGTCTAAGAAGTTGAGAAGATGGAGATTGAATGAAGATTTTGAGTATAAACAATTTTATTGGTAACATATGGTAGCAAATCTATATCTATATCTTACAATTTAAAAAGAAAAATTTATCTACCCCATATCTTACTTTTCCCCCACCCCTCCCCCCGTTATTTGACCCCTGCCAGTGTTATTTATTAAAAAAACCAAATATTAAAGGTACCCTTAACTATTAAGAAATCCCAAAGTTATATTTTTCTTTTAAAACTTAATCATTATCAAAAATTGTCCAATGTCCTTTTATTTTCCACTCTTTTTTTACGTATCTGCTGAACTTCTTCCACTCCATCTTAAAAACTTCCAAATCATAGTCTCTTAATATTCTTGTTAATTTGTCCATTTCACTCCATGTCATAACTTCTATAATCCAATCCCATTTTTCTGGCATTTTTTCTTGCTTCCACAACTGCGCATACAATGTCCTAGCGGCTGAGAGCAAGTACCAGATTAAAGTTCTATCTTCTTTTGGAAATGTTTCCATTTGTAGTCCCAACAGAAAAGTCTCTGCAACTTTGTTAAACTCATATCCCAAAATCTTAGAAATCTCTTGCTGAATCATCTGCCAAAACATTTTAGCTCTTCCACCACATATGGTAGAAAGAACCTTCACGCTTTTTACATTTCCAACATCTGTCTGGCATCTTATTATTCATCTTTGCCAATTTTTTAGGAGTTATATACCATCTATACATCATCTTAAAACAGTTTTCTTTAATACTTTGACATGTTGCGAGTTTCATAGAGTTCTTCCACAGATATTCCCAAGATTCCATCTTTATTTCTTTATTTACATTAATTGCCCATTTAATCATTTGAGATTTCACTACTTCATCTTCTGTAGACCATTGTAAAAGTAATGTGTATACTTTTGAAATTAGTTTATCATTGTCTCCAAGCAGAACTTTTTCCATTTCTGTTTGCTCTTTCCTTATTCCGTCAGTTTTAGTGTCATTCTCTACCAAACTAGATACCAAACTGGATGAAGATATGTTAAAGTGGAATAAACTTAATTTGTCACTGTTGGGTAGAATAGCCGCAATTAAAATGAATATTCTACCAAGAATAATGTATTTGTTTCAAACTATTACGATTGTGAAAGACAGTAAACAATTTAATAGATGGCAAAGAAAAATTTCAGAGCTTGTGTGGACGGGGAAGAAACCAAGAATTAAAATGAAAATTTTAACAGATGCAAAAGAGAGAGACGGATTTCAATTACCAGACTGAAAATTATATCATGAAGCAGTTTGCTTAGTATGGATAAAAGAATGGATAATGTGGTTAAACAAAAAACTCTTAGCGTTGGAAGGTCATGGAAATAAATTTGGCTGGCACGCTTATATGTATTATGGGGGAAAAAAGGTAGATGGCTTTTTCTCTCACCATTACATAAGAAACAGCTTGCTAAATACATGGATGAAATATAAGAAATATGGAGATGAGAGAAAACCGTTATGGATAATGCCAGCAGACGTGATAAAAATAACAGCTGAGACGGGTGAAGAAAAGTGGTTGTCATATAATCAACTATTAAAAATACAAAGTGGCAAAATAGAATTGAAAACTGCTGAAGAGCTGAATAATAAATATGATTGGTTGCAAATGCAACAAATAAAGAGCTTGGTGGAGAATGACATTAAAACTGAAGGGACGGAGGCAGGAACAAGGGTGTGACAAGCATAATTGAACTCCAAGGGAGTTCTGGCCATCACATTTAAAGGGACAGCACACCTTTTTAAATGTCTTCCTTCCACTGGAAATAATGAAGAATAGGGGCACCTTCTTTTGGGGCTCATAGAATTGGACCCCCTGGTCCAATCATTTTGAAACTTGGGTTGTGCTTTGAGGATAGGCACTAGATACTATACTGAAAATGTGGTGCTTCTATCTCAAAAAACAGTTCCCCCAGAGCTTCAGAAACCTCCAGATCAATTCCCCATTATACTCTATGGGCGTTTTCGCACTGACCTTCAAGTGGCGCGACCACCCTCTTCACACCGGAGGATCTGCCCGGATTTCGCACAAGAAGCGCCGGCGCACCCAAAAGAGCCGGCGACTTCCGTCGCAAAACCCGCTCAAACGGAAACCGCCAAGAAGCAGGAAAACGTTTGAGCGGGTTTCGCGATGGAAGTCGCTGGCTCTTTTGGGTGCGCCGGCGCTTCTTGTGCGAAATCCGGGCAGATCCTCCGGTGTGAAGAGGGTGGTCGCGCCACTTGAAGGTCAGTGCGAAAACGCCCTCAGAGAATTGATCTCCACATAGGGAATAATGAAGTGCTCAGCAGACGTTCCTCCTTCCCCACCCCCCGTTTCTGGCGACTCTGAAGTGAGGGATTGGCCTCTCTACTCACGAGTTGCAGCCAACTTCTTCCAAGTAACATAGACACCCCATCCCAAGAGGAAGCCTTTCCAATCGGAGACTGAAGCCTCCGGAGGGGATAGTCACATGGTGGCTTTGGGGGCGGGGCTTCCCCCCTGCCGGCCAGCTGACTGGGGGCGGGAAGCAGCCTGGGAAAGCAGAAGATCCCCCGCTGGGACCTGGGGATTGGCAAGCCTATATGAATACCTTCAAGTGCAACATGTATTTTCATCCTTGAAATTACAATAGACATTACATAGGTCTCAAACAGTATTTGAAAATCTTATATTAACACAGGATACAACCTATAAAGGGTTAATATCTAAAACTTGCCAAGCTGCTATATTGTCAGCTACAGCAAATTTACCTTCATATTCTGGAAAAGAAAGGTCCCCTGTGCAAGCACCAGTCGTTTCCGACTCTGGGGTGACGTTGCTTTCACAACGTTTTCACGGCAGACTTTTCACGGGGTGGTTTGCCATTGCCTTCCCCAGTCATCTACACTTCCCCCCTCAGCAAGCTGGGGACTCATTTGACCAGCCTCGGAAGGATGGAAGGCTGAGTCAACCATGAACCGGCTACTTGAACCCAGCTTCCGCCAGGATTAAACTCAGGTCGTGAGCAGAGCTTAGGACTGCAGTACTGCAGCTTTAACACTCCGTGCCACGGGGCTCTTTGTCAGCTACAGCAAACTTACCTTGATATTCTGAGTCCTGGCATAAAGATCTTGGGTTTAGCCTGTCAGAAACACAATGGTAAGAAATCTGGTCAGCAAGAGCTCACAATAATAAAGTAATCAATATTAGTAAAGTAATCAGCAGAATATCAAACTACTTACTAGATGGTATATTACCCCAGTTAAATTGAGTTATATTAAGCAATCAAGATCATCTTTGTGCTGGAAGGGATGTGGGGAAATTAGTACGTATATCCATTGTTGGTGGAGTGGCAGCAAAACTAGACTATTTTGGCAGCAGGTGATCCAGAAAATTAAAGAAATCATCAGATTTGTAATCCAAGATAAACCTGAAACCCTGTTATTGCACCTGTGGAGCACCAACATAATGTCACAGTCCTGAAAAGAAGAAGAAGAAGAAGAAGAAGAAGAAGAAGAAGAAGAAGAAGAAGAAGAAGAAGAAGAAGAAGAAATTGGTTTTATATCCCGCCCTCCACTCCAAAGAGTCTCAGAGCAGCTCACAATCTCACAATCTCCTTTACCTTCCTCCCCCACAACAGACACTCTGTGAGGTGGGTGGGGCTGGAGAGGGCTCTTACAGCAGCTGCCCTTTCAAGGACAACTCAGGTGAGAGCTACGGCTGACCCGAGGCCATTCCAGCAGCTGCAAGTGGAGGAGTGGGGAATCAAACCCGGTACTCCCAGATAAGAGAGCTCTGGCTGACCCAAGGCCATTCCAGCAGCTGCAAGTGGAGGAGTGGGGAATCAAACCCGGTTCTTCCAGATAAGAGTCTGCACACTTAACAACTACACCAAACTGGCTCTCCAAAGAACTGCTCAGCAAAGACATCAATCGCACATTTCTGGAAACCACAGGATTAACCCAATCTCAAGGACTGGTTCCAAAGAATTTGGAGCCATATACTTTTTTAAAAAATAAAATAAAAATAAACTTTATTTAATCAAAATGCATAATGACAAATGAATAAAGATTAACAAAAGGTAATTAGTAAGATATGCAAATAAACAAGGTAAAAGGAGCATCTCAACATAGAGCAAATAAACAAACTTGCAAATATGATAACCTTGATTGATAATAAAAATAGTGTTAACATAGACCATGATCTTTTTTGTTTTTGAAAAAATATAGAAAATAAAAAATCTATATATTTTAAAAAAGAATGTCACAATAGAGTTGCAGCTATGTTGCACTAGAATCTTTTCAAGACGTATGGCTTACCATCAGCCAGAAATTCATAGAAGCACTAACCAGAAAGCATCATGGAGAATAATGAAACAAAGATTCTTTGGTACTTCTGGCTGCAAACAGATAAACACCTGGAGCATAACACCCCTGATATCACAATGAGAAATAGTGTTTGGATCATTGACCCTGCAATCCCAGGAGACAGCAGACTAGAAAAGGAAGAACAGGAGAAGACCACAAAATGCATAGAGGAGCTCCAGGAGGAGGAGGAGGAGATGATGATATTGGATTTATATCCCGCCCTCCACTCCGAATCTCAGAGTCTCAGAGCGGCTCACAATCGCCTTTACCTTCTTCCCCCACAATGGACACCCTGTGAGGTAGGTGGGGCTGAGAGGGCTCTCACAGCAGCTGCCCTTTCAAGAACCACCTCTGCCAGAGCTATGGCTGACCCAAGGCCATTCCAGCAGCTGCAAGTGGAGGAGTGGGGAATCAAACCCAGTTCTCCCAGATAAGAGTCCACACACTTAACTACTACACCAAAGAAGGTGACCATCATGTCAGTTGTCATTGGAGCCCTTGGGGCAGTGCCTAGAAGTCTCAAGAAACACCTGGCATTGAGCAAATAACACCTGCCCAGCTCCAGAAGACATGCTGCTTAGAACATTAAGAATCCTGAAATGATACCTCAGAAGATCCCAAGAACTTGACTAGATCTCAGATTGCAGAACACAATCCACCAGTCAAATATCTGACTGTGACATGTCTTCTTCATCTTCATCATCATCATGACTATTCCAATCCACGAGCAGATGGCATAGTTCTTGGATCCAGCCCCTGCAGGGCTCAAATCTAGCCCACGAGCAACTTCCTTCTCCTGCTTCCTTTTCCAGGACTGCTGCTGCACCCACACCATAGCTTGCTTTCCCCCAGCTCTCTCAGTGCCTCTTTGCTTCCTGCTTCCTGCTTCCTCTTGCCTCCTCCCTGCCCCAGCAGTGGCTGCTTCTTGCTTTGTGCAGAAGAGATACAACGACAAACCCCCTCTCTTTCTCTTCCCTGCACAACATCACCAGCATGACAACGTCACTTCGGGCCGGGCAGTCTTCTGGGGTGGGCCTCTCCTGCTGACCAGATGCGGGGTTGCCAAGCCCAAATCAAGAAATAGCTGGGGACTTTGGGGATGGAGCCAGGAGACTTTGGGGGAGGAGCCAGGAGACATTGGGGGTGGAGCCAGGAACAAGGGTGTGACAAGCATAATTGAACTCCAAGGGAGTTCTGGCCATCACATTTAAAGGGACAGCACACCTTTTTAAATGCCTTCTTTCCATAGGAAATAATGAAGGATAGGGGCACCTTCTTTTGGGGCTCATAGAATTGGACACCCTGGTCCAATCCTTTTGAAACTTGGAAGGTATTTTGGGGAGAGGCACTAGATGCTATACTGAAAATTTGGAACCTCTACCTCAAACAACAGCCCCCCCCCCAGAGCCCCCAATACCCATGGATCAATTCCCCATCATTCCCTATGGGAATCGTTCATGGAGGTGCATGATGGTTGTGGGGGCGGGGCTTCCCCCGCCGGCCAGCTGGCCGGGGGAGGGGGGAAGCCTGTAAAACCGGGGGATCCCCCTCTGGGACCTGGGGACTGGGAAGCCTAACCAGATGGCTTGCCATTGCCTGCCTTTGGGTAGCAATTTTGGACTTCTTTAGTGGCCCCTCCATCCAAGTTCTGCCCACTGCTGAGCCCACTTAGCTTTTGAGGCCTGATGAGAGTGTGCTAGCTTGGGCCATTCAGTCCAGGGTAACATCTTGGAGACCCTCAATATAAAATCCAGGACCGCCTTGTCTGGGTCTTTGGGCTGCAGTCCTTGGGAGGGGAGGGGCCAGGGGATAGCTCCAGGACACCTTTCTTGTGAGAAAGCTACACCTCAGACCGGGCTGGTGGGCAAGGTTTGCGTCACCTGAGCCCCCCTGCACAGCCCTTGCTCTTGCTACCTCTTTCTCTCTCCGTAATTCCAGCCCTGGCAGCCCCAAGCTCTTCATTCCCAGTGTTCCTGATTTCCTCTCCTTAAATTAGCACCCTCTCTCTCTCTTTTTGACAATAATAAAGTTTATTGATCCTTTGCACAAAATAATTACAAAGTATCAACAATTTAGCATACATCAAATCTGACATATGAAAACCACAGTAAACAAGCACCCTCTCCACCCCCCTCCCCCTCCCAATAACCGGCTGCATCTGGAAGCAGCAAAGAGGGTTCGGTCTCCGTCTCCCCCGTGGTGGTAGGGGGGTTCTCAGAGACCACCTGGTTTGCTCCTTGGCTGATGCTGGAGCTGGAAGTGCCATCGAGAAAGGTGTCGCCCAGCCCCCATCTTCATCCGTTGGTCTCCCGGGCGGGGGTGTGCAGGTTAAGGCCAGGGACGAGCCTTGGGGCTCGACCTCTGGACACACCTCTAATAACCCAGATAGGGAGTCTAAACAGCATGGCAGGACAGATCCCAGCAGAAACCCTAATCTGTCTCATTTCCCCAGGGACAGTTGCATACACTTGAAATTGGAACTCAGTGTAACAAAGATGAAGGACCAACTTCCTTCCGAGTATCAGCTGATGCTGCCCCAAGAACCCAGGTGGGTACAACTGGCAGAGATCCATGCCTCTCTTTTATTTGTGTGTAACTTGCTGTCAGGTTGTAACCGACTTTTGGTGACCCCAGCATGGGGCTTTCGAGACAAGTGAGAAGCGAAGGTGTTTTGTCTGTGTCTTCCTCTGCATAGTCTTCCTTGGTGGGCTCCCTTTCAAGTAGCAACCCTGCTTAGGTTACAAGACCCAACAAGATTGGACTGTACCAGGCCCCCTTCCCTCCCTCTCTCATTTATAGGACTCAGTTCATAGAATCATAGAGTTGGAAGGGACTGCCAGGCTCATCTAGTCCAATCCCCTGCACAAAGCAGGAAATTCACAAATACCGCCCCCTAAATTCACAGGATCTTCATTGCTGTCAGATGGCCATCTAGCCTCTGTTTAAAAACCTCCAAGGAAGGGGAGTCCACCACCTCCCAAGGAAGCCTGTTCCACTAAGGAACCGCTCTAACGGTCAGGAAGTTCTTCCTAATGTTGAGCCGGAAACTCTTTTGATTTAATTTCAACCCATTGGTTCTGGTCCAAACTTCTGGGGCCACAGAAAACAATTCCACACCATCCTCTATAAGATAGCCCTTCAAGTATTTGAAGATGGTGATCATGTCACCTCTCAGCCGCCTCCTCTCCAGACTAAACATCCCCAGCTCCTTCATACATACTTTCTCTGTTTCTATAGGACATCACCTTCTGAAGGTCATCAGGACAAACATTCCCCAGTCTTTCCCCAGAACTGTACAGTTAAAGATCCTTAATCACGGTAATTAGGGTTTAACTGACAACAGCACTCGGGAAGGATTTTCTCCACCGAAGTAACACCAGTTGCCACTCCTATATTGATGTTCCAAGATCCTTTAGCTTTGCACTTTCAGTCGGCATAAAGAAATAGATGCAGATAGTTGTAATTTTCTTTCCCAGCTAAACATCCCTTAATTTATTTTATATGGAGGAATCATATCTATCGGGAAGATTTTTTCAGCAGAAGCCATTTTAATTTACAGAGCCCCAACTTGGTTAAGTGTTTACAGGTTGTCGGTTTGTCTGTCAAAAGCTAGTGCCACTGACTCCTAGGCAGCCGTTGGCATCAAATATCCCGCGCAAGGAAGGAAGGCAGGCAGGCAGCCACCACATTTAATTGGGCCGCAATGCATTATTCATGAGCTGTGCTTTCCTGATGATTTTGGCATTCATTAAGGGGGGAAAGAAGGGCAGTCAAACTTTCTTGGTCAAAGGCAACCGAGTTTGAAACTTAACCCGTTTGTACATGTGAACAATTAGGAACTGTGTTGGTAATAAGCAAAAAATACTGTGGCGAACCGGAGATAAATTATTCTGGGCTCGTTAAAGCAATAAACACATTAGAACAGCAGCAGCCATTGTTAAAATGGAAGGACGGCCTCCCCCAAAGAGGACAGCCATGCCTGTTTTTCATGTTATTTTCCTCAAACACATCGAAAGCCAGGTTTAGGTGGGATTTAATTTTAAGTGAAAAGGCCATGCAGATAAGGGGAATTGAACCCCCCTTCTCCCCTCCCAACCCCTTCCAATCCACCCCAGATACACTTTTCTGCCAGGCCAGTTCAATTCCGGAAGAAAGCTTGGCTTGTGCCTTCACAATATTGCCTAGGGAGACCATTTAGTTATTTAACATGAAATCCCAATGACTAGATGATCTTTGGTTCATTTCAAAATACATACGTAGGAAAAAAAGACCAGTGACATTTCCGTAACAGTGCTATTTATTGTGTAAATAGCCGTCTGTGTCTCGGAAAAAGGTTGGATCGCCATTAGCTATTCACTGCTCCTCCCCCCCAATAAACAACCAAAGGTTGGGGGGGTCTAAAAGCAATTAAATAAAAATTACTTTTCATATTTCCTCAAGCCTCCGTTATTCAATCGTGCTCCTATTAAAAAAGAAACTTCTGAAATGGTCTGCTTATGTTTTTGAGCAAAGGTAGCCCAAGGCTCTCTCTATTGGAGCTGATCTGGGCAGAGTTGCTAGACAGTGTTTTCAGTACAGCAAAAATTAATCTTGGAATCTAGGAAATTTACTTTCCAAGCCTCATGGGTCTGGATTCTGAGGTCTGAATTCTGCAACTGTGTTGTCAGCTCTGGGATGGGAAATAACTGGTAGAGTTGCCAACTCCAATGCAAGAATTATCTGGGGACTTTGGGATGGAGCCAGGAGCAAGACTGTAACAAGCATAACTGAACTCCAAGGGGAGTTCTGGCCATCACATTTAAAGGGACCGCACATCTTTTAAATGCCTTCTCCCTATTTGGAAATAACACCTCCCCCCCCCCCCCCCCGAGTCCCAGATACTCACAGATCAATTCTCCATTATCTGGGGACTTGGGGAATGGAGCCAGGAGACATTGGGGGTGGAGCCAGGAGACACTGGGGGTGGAGCCAGGAACAAGGTTGTGACAAGCATAATTGAACTCCAAAGGGAGTTCTGGTCATCACATTTAAAGGGACCACACACCTTTTAAATGCTTTCCCTCCATTGGAAATAATGGGTAGGCCCTAGGGGCACCTTCTTTTTTGGGCTCATGGAATCAGACTCCCCTGGTCCAATCTTTCTGAAACTTGGGGGGTGTTTTGAGGAGAGGCACTGGATGCTATCTTGAAAATTCGGTGCCCCTACCTCAAAAACAGCCATCCCAGAGCCCCAGATATTCGGAGATGAATTCTCCATTATACCCTATCGGAATCTGTGTCCACAGGGAATAATGCAGTGCCTAGCAGACATCCCCCACTGCTTTCTGATAACCCTGAAGCGGGGGAGGGGCTCCAAACTAGGGGATCCCCTGCCCCCACCTGGGGATTGGCAACCCTAATACCTGGAGATTTGGGGGATGGAGCCTGACCAGGAGGAAGCATCAAGGGTGGCCTTCCATAGTGGTTGGCCACTGTGTGAGACAGGATGCTGGACTAGATGGATCATTGGTCTGATCCAGCAGGGCTCTTCTGGTGTTCTTAGCTATATCGCCCTGTTCTTCTGCAACTCACTGTTGCTCCCCAAACCCCACTCCTCATCTTTCCCACATTGCACCTGTGTAAAAGTGCAGTTAAGATGATAATTACATTGGGGCCTCTCGTGCTGTGATTCCCTCCCCCCTTTCCCTACTGAGCCAGGCTGCAATGCTTCAGCATGGCTCAGCGGGGAAAGGACCAAACCTTTTAAAGGGCTAAGAGCAGGGCTTTTTTGTAGCAGGAACTCCTTTGCGTATTAGGCCACACCCCTTTGATGTAGCCAATCCTCCTGGAGCTTACAGTAGGGCCTATACTAAGAGCCCTGTACAGGATTGGCTACATCAAGGGTGTGTGGCCTAATATGCAAAGGAGTTCCTGCTGCAAAAAAAGCCCTGGCTAAGAGGGGTGGTGGCCTATGACAGCGTGTGCCCCCATGCCATTTTGAAAGTATAGCTTAGTTCTACCCACTTCTGCAAAGGGGCCAAAGTGGGAGTACCTACACAGATATGTCCCCACAGCTACTGTGAAGACTGAACTAGAGAAAAACAGGATTTTTTCCTCACACATTCAAGAGGAAAGCTATGAGTCATGCTTGGAAAGAAAATGGCTGCCACTGCCTCCAAGGAGGCTGTAAAGCAGAGAAGTGTTCATTTATTCATTTTTGTATTATTCAAAACATTCTGATGCCATCTCCTGTATCAGTTAGGGCGGCCAAGCCCCCGGCCCGGGCAGGGGTTCTCCTGCCCTGGAGGTTCCTGACCCGCCGGCCCACATTGGGCCGGTGTGGGGAACCTCTCCTGATGTCACCGGTACAATGACATCACCCAGAAGTGACATCATCGCTCTGGTGATGTCACACGCCGGCTGCTCTAGGCGTTTCTAGGAAAACACTATGGTTTTCCTGGACGCTCTAGCAATTTGGGAAGGAAAACTCTATGGCAACCCTAATTAGGGTCCTCAAGGTGGTGAACATTAATAAATATCAAAACATTTGAATAATTTAAAATAGAGTAAACATTATAAATAATTCAATTAATGGTTTGATGTTAAAGTAAAGCTTTATGGATTATAATTTATATCAATAGGAGGAAGATATACATAATAACCCACTTAAATTACTTTTAGGATATACTTTATTAAGTTCTATAAATATATGTATGTTAATGCTTTCAGCCATGGTCTGTAACCTTTTTCTGACTAGAGCATTCGACATTTTCCATGTTTTTATATGTATAATGCAGTTATGCAATAGCTTGATTTTCATTTCCCAGTCTTCTTTGTTCCCCTTCCCTTTTTCCCAGCCTTTCAGAAACAACAAAAATTCTTGAAACTGGGGGAAAATAATTAAATTAAAACATTTTAAAAAAAAAAAAAACACTAGAAGGAGGTCTATTTTGGGGGGGTATACCTGACAATGTCAAGCATGACCAATTCTGATCAATGACTGATGGGTTTTTGGCCTGACACAAGCAGGCCTGGGTAAGATCACACTGAACCAAATGCTGCTAGTTTATTATCCTTTCCTGGCCCCTCTTTGTTTTATGGTTGTTAATTACTGAGACCAAAGCAATCAGCACCTTCCCATGAATCTTCCTGTGGGAAGAAGCGCCATCTGGATAATGCAAGGCCGAATGCCTGATAACACCCTGGGAATGTATGTAGTTTTGATACTTTATGTGTGAAAGCTCCCTTGCTTCCCCTCCCCTTTGAAGTGTATGTTAAAACTTGTGTATCAATGTATTGGTTTCATTCTTCTCAAGCCAAGGCTTGAGCCAAAGCAGCAGTCTATCAATAAACCTAGTC
Organism: Heteronotia binoei; assembly: GCF_032191835.1. NCBI lineage: Eukaryota > Metazoa > Chordata > Lepidosauria > Squamata > Gekkonidae > Heteronotia > Heteronotia binoei. Next base: position 5,448,732 of record NC_083226.1, on the reverse strand, counting down.
TTTGTATCAACTTCGACTCGTCATTGAAGGCGAAGGTCTGTTTGACAATGGAGGAGGTCCCAGCCATTCCTAAAGCATATCGAGACTTGATGGGGGTGTTTAGTGAGCAGGGAACGGACGAACTTCCCCCTCACAGGAGCACTGACTGCGCTATCAAATTAATACCTGGGCAGTCACTGCCTAAAGCTAAGCTGTACTCTATGGGGTGGGCCGAGAAAGTGGAGCTACGCAAATTCCTAGACCGGAACTTGAAACAGGATTTCATCAGACCGGCGACACCCTCCCACGCCGCCCCGGTGTTGTTTAGGGAAAAAAAGGATGGCTCGCTTAGGCTTTGTATGGACTTTCGCGGGATTAATGGGATTTCAACCTCCAATGCCTACCCTATCCCCCTCATCAAAGACTTGTTGAGCATGGTGTCTGAAGGGAAGATTTTCACCAAACTGGACTTGAGGGATGCATACTTTAGAGTGCGCATAAAGGAGGGGGATGAATGGAAGACAGCCTTTAATACTCCCACGGGACAATTTGAATATTTGGTGATGCCGTTTGGACTACGGGGCGCACTGGGGGTGTTCATGAACTTTATCAATGATGTGTTGTGGAAATTTTTGTTCAAGGGGGTGGTGGTGTACCTGGATGACATCATTATTTACTCACAGGATGAAAAGTCTCATGTAAAATTGGTGAGGGAGGTATTGAGCACCCTGTTGAAACACAAATTATACGCCAAACTGTCCAAGTGTGAGTTCCATAAGACCAAGCTAGATTACCTGGGGTTTCGGGTGTCTGCGCAAGGGCTGGCTATGGACCCGGCCAAGTACAGGCCGTATTGGATTGGGTTCCCCCGAGGACACATAGACAGTTATAATCTTTCCTCAGGTTCGCAAATTTCCACAGAAACTTCATAGCGGGGTTCGCCCAGATTATGCCTCCCCTCACAGAGTTGTTAAAAATGAAGGGGAAAGGGCCCGAGGCAAAGCGGCCGGGGGCCCGTCTAAATTGGACACCGAAATGCCAAGAGGCGTTCGACAAACTCAAATGGCTGTTTACTAGCGAGCCGGTCCTGAGCCACCCCAATGAGTTGCGGCCCTTCATTGTGCAATGTGACACCTCCGACGTGGCTGTAGGAGCCATCCTCATGCAGAAAGACGAGGAAGGGAGGCTGAGACCTTGCGCATATATTTCCAAAAAGTTCTCAGCCGAACAAAGGAAATGGTCGGTGTGGGATAAAAAGGCGTTTGCTGTAACTTATGCTTTTGAAAACCTGGCGGTCGTGGTTGGAGGGGGCCAAAACCGCTTTTGAGATATGGACAGACCATAAGAACCTCGAGGCCCTCACTGGCAGGAGGTAACTGAGCAAGAAACACATCAGGTGGGCGGGGTTTTTTTTTTCCCCAAATTCGACTTTGTGCTGAAGCATATTCCCGGCACCAAGAATTTCTTGGCTGACGCGCTTTCTCGCCTGCCCCAGCACAACAGTCAGAGGGAGGAAGTCGTAGATTCCCTAGTCTCCCCCTCCAAAGTGGCCGCTGTTGTAACAACCCGGTCCCAAACCAAACACAAGCTGGAGGGGTGGAGGACCAAAAGGATGGCTTTGGAGACAGAAACGGAAGGTGACAATCGACCAGGGGAAATTCAGAAAAAAGAGGATGGGTTGTGGTATAGGGGGGAGAAGCTGTACGTCCCCAAAACTCTGAGGGCGGAAGTTTTACAATTTTGCCACTCAAACAAGCTGGCAGGGCATTTTGGGTACGTGAAAACGCTCCACCTAATTAGCAGGCCGTTCTGGTGGCCCTCCCTAAAGAAAGAAGTATCCGAGTTTGTATCCTCCTGCTCCATATGCATAATGGCGAAAAGGAGGGGGGGGGGAGCCACCTGGACTGCTGAAACCACTAGAGACAGCTACCCGACCCTGGTCGGTAGTCTCAATGGACTTCATTGTGGAACTACTGCCATCACATGGCAAAACAGTAATTCTGGTGGTAGTAGACACCTTTTCAAAACAAGCCCATTTCATTCCGTGTGCACAGATACCCACGGCTAAAAAGCTAGCCTATTTGTTCTTCAACCATGTTGTTAAACTCCACTCATTCCCAGACAAGGTAATTAGCGACTGGGGCCTGCAGTTCGTTGCCAACTTCTGGCGGGAGTTTTGCAAACTATTAGGGATGTTCTGCCTACCACCCCCAGACCGACGGACAGACGGAACGCGTAAATGCCTTGTTAGAGCAATACCTGCGGTGCTATATAAACCACCAACTATCGAATTGGGTGGATCACCTCCCCTTTGCTGAATACGGTTACAACAGTGAGCACAGCTCCACCAAAGCCTCCCCCTTCCAAACCGTAAGCAGGTACGAAGGTAAACCAATTCCAATGCTGCCAGGGGGAATCCAAATTAAGGAGCCCAGCTCATTTGAGCAGTGGTGGGGAACCCAGAGTGAGGGCTGGAAAGGGATCCAAGAGAATTTGGAGGCTGCCAAAGAGGTGTACAAAAAACAGTATGACAAGTCCCATGTGAACGCCTGGGACTTCAAGGTGGGGGATTTGGTGTTCATTTCAACAAGGAACTTGCCCCTGAATCAACCCTCCAAGAAATTGGCTTATCAATATTTGGGACCCTTTAAGATCAAATGGGTGATAAATAAGGTTACTGTAGAATTGGAACTGCCAAAAATGTTTAGTAAAGTACACCCTGTCTTTCATTGCAGTCTACTCCAGAGGGACCCCGGTGCTTCTCTTTGGCACCCTCGACTGACAGCTCCGCAACCTACCCAGATTGGGAATCAGAGTCACCATGAGGTCCAGGAGATTCTGGACTCAAAAGTCTAACAGGGGACGTTGTATTACTTAATCAAATGGAAACACTTTCCTTCTAGTAAAAATGAATGGGTGGCACAAAAAGATGTATTGGCCCCTGACTTGGTCAGTAAATTTCACAGAAAATTCCCTCAAAGACTGAGGGGTTCAGCTTGAGGGGGGCAGTATGTCAAGCATGGCTAATTCTGATCAATAACTGATGGGTTTCTGGTCTGACACAAGCACGCCTGGGTAAGATCATACAGAACCAAATGCTGCTAGTTTATTATCCTTTCCTGGCCCCTCTTTGTTTTATGACCGTTAATTACAGGGACCAAAGCAATCAGCACCTTCCCATGAATCCTCCTGCGGGAGGAAGCGCCATCCGGGCAATGCAAGGCCGAATGCCTGATAACGCCCTGGGAATGTATGTAGTTTTGATACTTTATGTGTAAATGCTCCTCTGCTTCCCCTCCCCATAGGAATCCCTTTGAAGTGTATCTTAAAACTTGTGTATCAATGTATTGGTTTCATTCTTCTCAAGCCAAGGCTTGAGCCAAAGTAGCGGTCTATCAATAAACCTAGTCTTTGTATCAACTTCGACTTGTCATTGAATCCGCCTGCTTGACAGACAAAACAAAATGGTCTTCACTTGCTGGCAAACAACACTGATAGAGGAAGACAGATGAGCTTCCCTGAGGAAGGGTTTCCAAAGTGCCACAGTGGAGAAGGGCCTTTCTTGGGTGGCAACTAGGGATGGGCATGAACCAAAAAATGAACCATGGTTCAAGCACAAATTGGGCTGGTTCATGGTTTGTTCTGTTCCCTGGTGGTTCATTTTTGCAGTTCATTTTTTTCCAGACAGCCTGATGCTAATTCAATCAATTCCGAGACAACATTGGGGTGGGCTCCTGAAAACCCTAGAAACACCTATAGCAGTTGTTCATACCTTGATTGGCAACTCTGGGAGCCTATTATGGAGCTCCCAGTCTTCTCTATGGGAGCAGTCACCCTGATAGCTGCTTTCACTTTGCAGCACGAAGAGAGAAGAGTTAGTTGTTGTGAGAGATGAAGCTGAGCTTTCCTGGAGGCACCTGCTTTGGGGGGCTATAACTCAGACACTCCAAATCTGATCTTTGCCAAACTTATAGGGTTGAGTGGAGGAGAGCCTGCTGAAGACTCCCAATGAATTTGGCACCTTTAACTCACAAGGGGACTGCTCTACACACACACCCAACCAACCATGAACTAGTTTGGGCAATCAAATGAATCACAAACCGACATGAACCACCATTTCCCCTGTTCATACCCATCTCTAGGTGCTACCCATCTAGCTTCAGGCTTAGCTTCTCTGCCTCTGTATGAAAACTGAAAAAAAATCTCATGCTTTCCAGTAGGGTTGCCAACTCCAGGTTGTGAAACAACAGGAGATTTCGGGGATGGAGCTCGAGGAGGGCACAGTTTGGAGATGGGAGGGACCTCAGTGGGGTACAGGGCCATAGAGTTCACCTTCTCAAGTGGCTCTATTCTCCAGATGAACCAATTTCTGTTGCCTGAAGAGCAGCTGTAATACAGGATCCCCTGGTTTTACAGGCTTCGCCCCACCAGCAGCCACCTGGCCGGCGGGGGAAGCCCCGCCCCCACAGTCACCATGTACCTCTAGAGCTCCGGCAGGTTTTGAAACCTGCAAACAGGTCCATTTTTAAAATGTGTGCCTTTAAAGTTGAGCAGGAAACAGGAAGCGCTTCATGGGGAAAGGTCAGCAGCAGTTTCCTCAGAGCACAGACCCTCCGTTTCTTTTGCTTTCGTTTTCAGAGCAAGTAAAGTTGTGAAGGAACCAGACCCACTAAGTGTGTGTGTGAGACAGAGGGAGGGGGCAGGGGATTCCCCGGTTTGGAGACCCTCTCCCTGCTTTAGAAAGCAGGGGGGTGGAGGGAACTGTCTACTGGGCACTCTATTGTTCCCTATGGCGAACGATTCCCATAGGGAATAATGGGGAATTGATTCGTGGGTATTTGGGGCTCTTGGGGGGGATGCTCTTTGAGGTAGAGGCACCAAATTCACAGCATTCGCAGCATGCCTTTCCTCAAAACACCCTCCAAGTTTCAAAAGGATTGGACTAGGGGGGGCAATTCTATGAGCCCCCAAAGAAGGTGCCCCTATCCTTCATTATTTCTAATGGAGGGAAGGCAGTGAAAAAGTGTGCAGTCCCTTTCAATGTGATGGTCAAAACTCCCTTTGGAGTTCAACTGTACTTGTTCCAACCTTGCTCATGACTCCACCCCCAATGTCTCCTGGTCCCACCCCCAAAGTCTCCTGGCTCCACCCCCAAAATACCCAGATATTTCTTGAATTGGACTTGGCAACCCTAGATTGGGTGGCAAGGTTTTGGAGGAAAAAAACAGGCCCAGAGAGGGGTGGGACCTGGGAGGAGATCATAAAAGGGCCAAGCACACACAGGGTGTGTTCTGTCTGGAAAAGGCAGCAGGAGAGAAGGCAGCAGGAGAGATCCCTTACCCAAGGTGGTGAGTTTTAGTATTAGAGGAAGGGAATATCTAGTTAGTTGTGTCAGGGCTTCTGTTTATTTGCACCCGGCTTTACTATATATACATTTCACTGTTTTTACCCACATTATTTGGGCACTGTAAATAAATTGTTGTGTTATACTGCTTGGGTCCTCACTAGGGTTGCCAAGTCCAATTAAAGAAAAATCTGGGGACTTTGGGGGTGGAGCCAGGAGACTTTGGGGGTGGAGCCAAGAACAAGGATGTGACAAGCATAATTGAACTCCAAGGGAGTTCTGGCCATCACATTTAAAGGGACAGCACACCTTTTAAAATTCCTTTCTTCCATAGGAAATAATGAAGTATAGGGGCACCATCTTTTGGGGCTCATAGAATTGGACCCTCTGGTCCAATCGTTTTGAAACTTGGGGGGTATTTTGGGGAGAGGCACTAGATGTTATACTAAAAAATTGGTGCCTCTACCTCAAAAAATAGCCCCCCCAGAGCCCCCAATACCAACGGATGAATTCCCTATTATTCCCTATGGGAATCGTTCTCCATAGGGAATAATAGAATGCCCAGTAGACGTTTCCCTCCCCCCCCCCCCACGCTTTCTAAAAGGGGGGAGGGCCTCCAAACCAGGGAATCCCCTGCCCCCTCCCTCACACACACACACACACACTCTTACCAGATCTTCTTCCGGAGAACTCTTGCTGTGAAAGTGAAAGCAAAAGAAAGGGCGGGGCTGTTCTCCCAAGCCCTTCCTGCTCCCTGCCCAGCCTTAAAGGGGCAGACATTTTACAAACAGCTCAGGAGCTCTATAATGAAGCCTACAGGTATGTTCTCCCCCCCTCCACCCCCCACCCCCCGCTTCCCACTTCTTGAAGACCGGGAGATGAGGCTGCAAACCCAGGGGACTCCCGCCAGAGCGGGAGGGTTGGGAAGCCTAGTCCTCATAGCTCCTTGCTCACAGTTAAGAGGTATTTACTAATAAAGAAGACTGGGGTGGTTGGGTGCTCTGGGCCCTCCATACACACCCTTACCAGAGTGGTGGCAGTCAGTAGAAGGCCCTCCTAGGCCCCTGCTGTGTGACAGGAACTAAACCCCAAGCGGCAGCAGGGATGCTGTCGTCTGGTGGCTCCCTGGATCTTGGAAGGCACACGTGGGCCTGTGGTTGCATAAGCAAGCCAAGAGTAAATTCCATTTCATCAGACACAGCGAAGCTTGCTATTGAGCACTGCTAGACGAAGTTCAGCTCTAGTAGAAGGCAAATACCAAACAGAAAAGGACAGGGCCTAAGCAAAGAATGAACAGAGCCTGCATTTTCCATGCTGGCCCTGAGGGCCTCCATTTGAGGAATTATGCTCATTCTCCCCTAATTTTGATGTCATTTATTACCGTTGTTCTCTGCGCAGTGAGTTTCTCTTGGCTAAATCTATTACAAGAACATGTTGATGCCAGATAAGCATTCTTCAGCGATGTCAGATAAGCATTCTTCAGCGATGCCCTCGTCCGTTGCCAAAATGAGCATCAATTTAAAGTGACGCACCGCGAGCCTGCATTTCTTCCGTCCTTAATTTGAATCACTGGTAACGCGCCACAGAAACAACAGACAACAGACTCTCTATTAGCAGTTGGAGTCTTGTCATCTTAATCTATACTTAACCAAGCCCCTATATGATCTATTTGAACACTGCACATATTCCTGTCATTTCCTCTCCAACGTCATGCATATAAACACACATCTTGCCCTGTCTATGAAATATGTGCACAAACATATTTTTAAATGTATGAGGGGAGCCCTGGAAGAGTTCAACGAGTGCATCTTGCTGTTAATTATATTTATTTATGCTTATTCAGGGTTTTTTTTTTCCTGGGCGACCGCAGGGCTGTATTTTTAATATGCTTTTAAAGGCATAATCATGCATGAAAAGCAGGAAATAGTACTCAGAGTTGGGGCAGTAAGACTTCTGTGTATTGTTCCCAGGGGTGCCATGAATTTCTCATGGAATGCTTTTGGCAATCAAATGTAACTTCTTTGACGGTGACAACTGGATGTGAACTCGTCACCACATCTATTTGTTTGGCACCACAAAGCCCAAACACTTCCTGAACAGATCTGAGTCAGCTTTTTTCGCACTTGCGCATGCACTAAAACACTAATGATCCAAACAGAGTAGTAGCCAGAGCTTTTTTGGTAGCAGGAACTCCTTTGCATATTAGGCCACACAACCCTGGTGTAGCCAATCCTCCTGGAGCTTCCAGTAGGACCTGTAAGAAGAGCCCTGTAAATCCTTGGAAGATTGGCTACATCGAAGAGCCTTGTGCAGTGGGGACAGCTGCTTAGGGCTTTTTTTTTTTGAGCAGGAATGCACAGTAGGCTTCCCAACCCTCCCGCTCTGGCGGGGGATGCCAGGATTTCCACCCTCTTCCCACGCTCCCCCAAAAAACGGAAGCGGGGGGAGGGGGGAAACGGCGGGCGCCCCATCCCAGAGCGGGCGACGCTGCCGCACTGCTGCCGCCCCCTCCCTCCCCGCAGCTGCTCCTCCGAGATGGGCCCAGGCTGAGCCCATCTCAGAGGAGCAGCCAAACCAGAGAAGGGGAGGGTGGAGGCGGGCCAGGAGCATGGCGAGCCGCGAATCCGGGCCCTTCTAGGACCCAGACTCACGGCTCGCCACGCTCCTGGCCCGCCTCCACCCCCCCATTCCAACCCAGAGGCGGAGCGGAGCGCGCAATGCTGCCGCGCCGCCCCCCCCCCCGGCAGCTGCTCCTCCGAGATGGGCCCAGCCTGAGCCCATCTCGGAGGAGCAGCCAAACCAGAGAAGGGGAGGGTGGAGGCAGGCCAGGAGCATGGTGAGCCGCCAATCCGGGCCCTTCTAGGACCTGGACTCGCAGCTCGCCACGCTCCTGGCCCGCCTCCACCCCCCCCATTCCAACCCAGAGGCGGAGTGGAGCGCGCGACGCCGCCGTGACGCCCCCCCCCGGCAGCTGCTCCTCCGAGATGGGCCCAGGAGGAGCAGCCACGGCAGCGCAGCGACGCTCCCCGGCGCCGTTTCCCCCCCTCCCCTAGCTCCACCCCAGTGTCTCCTGGCTCCACCCCCAAAGTCTCCTGGCTCCACCCCCAAAGTCCCCAGATATTTTAAAAATGGGACTTGGCAACCCTAATGCACAGGAACGCAGTTTCGTTTGGCTTGGTGTCAGGGGGTGTGGCCTAATATCCAAATGAGTCCCTGCTGGGCTTTTTCTACAAAAAAACCCAGTGTGAAACAATGGTGATGGCAGGGGGTGTAGTCTATTATGCAAATGAGTTCCTGCTGGAAGTTTTCTACAAAAAAAACCCTACAGCTGCTGTTCAACCAATCAAATATCTGATTGCCAAGCAAGGCTTCTGATTGGCCAAAGCCCCCCTGCTCTCCAAAGACAAGGGTCACTGAAGGTGTGGAAGGTATTTGTGAATTCCCTGCATTGTGCAGAGGATTGGACCCTGGAGGTTCCTTCAAACTCTATGATTCTATGACGCCATATACCCAAAGGTAATGCAGTGAAACGTTTTTCCAGAGTGCCACCCTTTATCCCCATCCGTGGAGAAAGGAGACAAGCCACTGCAAGAGAGTCCCTTGTATCCCCATGTCGGAGAGGAGGTGGGCCATAAGATCATAATCAACTGTCAAACGCTGCTGTCAGGTTGAGAAGTAACAGCAGTGCTGACCTGCCTCACTTTAGGTGTCTCTGAAGGTCATCTGTGAGAGAAACCAATGCCATCTCCATCCAGGCTTTGAATTCAGCAGGAGCTCACAGGAGCACAGCTCCTGAACCTTTCTGAGGGTCCCCCCTCCTCCTCCCCACCTACCTACCTTGTCCATTGAACAGTAGGTGCAGCTGCATAACAATCCCTGGATTAGGAGAGCGGGCAGCCAGCCAGCCACCAGGAGCTTTGCCACACCCCAGCAGCCCTCATTAGCCCCTGGAGAAGCCCACACCACCACTTCCTATGTGATTTTGGGTGGTAGGTGGCTTGCTGGCCTTTTGACTGGAGAGAGCGGTGGCCAAGGAGAGCCCCAGGTGAGCAAGGCCTGCTCGCCCAAGGTTCTCCTTTCTTGTGTTGGGTTGGGTTGTTTTGGTTGTTTTGGAGGGTGGGGTTGGCATATGCTAATGAGTTATGCTAATGAGCTCCACCACCTATTTTTCTACAAAACAATCCCTGTCTCCATCCCATAGCCAGGGTCAAAGCTAGACTGGAATGGGTCCAGGATAGCAGAGTCATCCAGGAAAACCTGGAGCTGTTCCACCACCATTGTCTCAACTACCTTACCCAGGAATGGGAGGTTTAGCACCAAGAAGTTGGCTAGATCTTTAGGATCTAGGGGAAGGCCTCAAGAGCAGTCTAGCCACTGCCTCCTTTAAAGCCCCTGGGAAGGTCCCTGAACTCAAGGACAGGTTGTTAATATCTACCAGGGGGATTCATATTCTGTCACCGCCAGCTTTCGCCAGCCAATGATGGGCACAGATAAAGGGGACACATTTCGGCCTACAGGTTTAAAGCTCACAGAGGAGAGAGAGGTCTATGAATGGCCACTAGCCATGGTGCCTCTGAACTTTCATGTTCAGAGGCAGTCAGCCTGTGAATATCATTGCCAGGAGGCAACGTCAGGGAAAGGCCTCGGCCTCTCTGTCCTATGGCTGGCTGTCCAGAGGTTGGCCACAGTGTGAGACAGGATGGTGCACTAGATCAGTGGTCCCCAACAAGAGTGACGGCTGACCCAAGGCCATTCCGGCAGCTGCAAGCGGGGGAGTGGGGAATCCAACCCGGTTCTCCCAGATAGGAGAGCTCTGGCTGACCCAAGGCCATTCCAGCAGCTGCAAGTGGAAGAGTGGGGAATCCAACCCGGTTCTCCCAGATAAGATAGCTCTGGCTGACCCAAGGCCATTCCGGCAGCTGCAAGCGGGGGAGTGGGGAATCAAACCCGGTTCTCCCAGATAAGAGTCCGTGTACTTAACCACCACACCAAAATAAAGTGCACAATTGTATCATCCCATCGTCCCCCCGGCCCAAGGAAAAATTGTCTTCCGCAAAACTGGTCCCTGGTGCCAAAAAGGTTGGGGACCGCTGCACTAGATGGATGACTTGTCAGATCCAGCAGCAGTCTTCTTGTGCCCTTCTGTTCTTATAGTTCCTAAACTTTACAAAAATATTTTGAAACCTTGTGCGCAGAGCAACATACATGCTGCAGAAATCTTCGTATATAATACCCTCAGGGTATTATTTTCCAGAAAAAAAATGGAAATGCGTTTTTTTAAAAAAGCAATATTTCTTATCAGATCTAAGAATTCCTGGAGTACATGGAATCCATTATTTATAAGTTAATTAGTACAAGGACTTACACTGTTTTGTATATATCTTAAATTTAAACATATTTGTTTATGTAAATAATAATTATAAATCTAACTAGTATACAAGATGGAGCAGTCTCCTAAGGAACCTAAACATATTTTAATTTGGCCCTGTTAGAAGATAGGAAAAAGGAGTTAAAATAGAATCCCTCAACAATGTAGCAGAGAAAGGAAGTTTTTAACTGTTTGGATTTTAAAATAGTCTTGTCCTCCATGCAGCCAACATTATAGAATCCTAGAATCATAGAGTTGGAAGGGTCCATGGAGACCATCTAATCCAACCCCCTGCTCCATGCAGTAGTAGTAGTTCTTTATTCACGGTCATCCAACCAGCTTAATACAAACAAAAACAAAATCATAAAAACAGACCCATCAGCCTAAAGCATCTCCAACAAATAATCATCATAAAATAAGAGAAGCCATGTTGGATCAGGCCAATGAGCCATCCAGTCCAACACTGTGTCACACAGTGGCCAAAAACCCAGGTGCCATCAGGAGGTCCATCAGTGGGGCCAGGACACTAGAAGTCCTTGGTGCCCCTTCCAAGCACCAAGAAAACTTGCCCCAGACAGAGAGTTCCAACAATACGCTGTGGCTAATAGCCACTGATGGACCTCTGCTCCATATGTTGATCCAATCCCCTCTTGAAGCTGGCTATGCTTGCAACCGCTACCACCTCCTGTGGCAGTGAATTCCACGTGTTAATCACCCTTTGGGTGAAGAAGGACTTCCTTTTATCCATTCTAACCTGACTGCTCAGCAATTTCATTGACTTGACTGCTCAGCAATGTCATCCAGCTGTGTTTTGAGGACTGTCAATGAAGGGAGCTCACCACCTTCCTAGGCAGCTGGTTCCACCTCTGAACCACTCTGGCTGTAACAATTTCCCCCCTAATATCCAGCCAGTACTTTTCTGCTTGTAATTTGAGCCCATTGCTTCGGTTCCTCTCCTCGGCTGCCAAGTGAAACAGCTCCTTGCCCTCCTCGAAATGACAGCCTTTCAAATATTTAAAGAGAGCAATCATGTCCCTCCTCAGTCTCCTCTTCTCCAGACTGAACATTCCCAAGGCCCTCAGCCTTTTCTCCTGGGGCTTGGTCTCCAGGCCCTGATCATCCTCGTTGGTCTCCAGAAATATGAAAATCTGTATCCCACTAAATAGGAATTTTGAGGGAAATAATGTACCGGGTTCAGAATGGCAAGGTTTATAGCTACCATTAGCATCATGGGGCTATTTAGATAAACACAGAATGATACAACTTAATTAATGCACAGCATTTATTTATGACTGATGTATGTGGTTTTTGTATGATTGGTCCATATTTTTAAATAACAGGATGCTGAGTGGAGCAGTTATGCAGCCAGGATGGGGGAGTAGTAGAAAACACACATACAGGAAAGCTTGTCCCAATGCTCTGCATCATTAGGAAGGAATACAGCAAGGCAACCTGACGAACAGTGAATAGGTCAACAAACGGCTGAACTACTCGCTGAAAATTCAGCTCCTTGTCCATGACAGGCAAACAAGATGAAGTGAGCTGGGATGGGTTAGCATAGGGTTGCCAGGTCTGACTAAGGAAATATCTGGAGACTTTGGGGGTGGAGCCAGAAGACTTTGGGGGTGGAGCCAGGAGCAAGGTTGTGACAAGCACAACTGAACTCCGAAGGGAGTTCTGGCCATCACATTTAAAGGGACAGCACACCTTTTAAATGCCTCCCTCCATTGGAAATAATGAGGGATTAAAAATAGTCTTGTCCTCCATGCAGGGGCTCATAGAATTGGACGCCCCGGTCCAATCCTTTTGAAACTTGAGGGGGTTTTTTTAAAGGAGAGGCACCAGATGCTATGCTGAAAATTTGGTGCATATTCTTCAAAAACAGCTCCCCTCCCACAGAGTCTCAGATACCCATGGATCAATTCTCCATTATACCGCATGGGAACCAGTCTCCATAGAGTATAATGGAGTGCCCAGCAGACGTTTGCTCTCCTCCCGGCTTTCTGATAACCCTGAAGCAGGAGGAGGGCCTCTAAACCAGGGGATCCCCTGTCCCCAACCGGGAGTCCGAGTTATACTCTCTCACCTAGAGCCTACAGAGACCTGAAACTGGCCCCAATCCATACAAATAATCATAAAAATAAAATAATACAAACAAGAATAAAAACTAATAATCCATAATTACAAATAAAATTAGATGGAGCAGTCTCTTAAGGAACCTAAACATCTTTTAGTTTGGCCCTGTCAGAAGATAGAAAAAAGGAGTTAAAATACAACTGCTAGTGAATGTCGTCACTGTGTGGCAGAGGGAATCCATGTTTCTATGCATGAAAGCACAGCCCAGTCCATGAAAACCTGAATTCAGTTTAGGGATGTGAAGAAAACCAAAAACAGATTGAAAGTTCCCTTGTGAAAAAACCAGACACCATACGGCACCGAAATACCTCCTCTTGGCTCAGCTGAAAGGGAAATGTCCTTACAGGCCATGTAAAAGCCTGATTAATGGGGAGAGATTAGTGATATTGAAGCCGGCCTGTTCTCAGTTGAAATATTCAGTGCCTCATATCAATGTCACATACCACGGCGTTAATGGGATTGAGATGTAACAATAATAGTTTCCATGACAATGCGGTGCATTTAGTTCCAGCCACCTCCTTGGGTAAACAGTAATCCTTCAGGAAAGGGGAGAAGGGGGGAAGAAAACACCAAGAAGGTCATTACGGCAACTTGTCAAATCAATGCAGAGAGTGTCTAAGGCGATTAAGGCGTCTACGTCTGAGCCCTGACATGGTGTCAATAGTACTGGACCACTCCAGCTCCATCAGATGATTGAAATGAAATGCCCATCAGTCAGGGAGTCGAGGAGAACTAATGATTCCCCGCGCTGCCTATTAGGACTACATGACAACTCAATCCTGCTTGCTAAAAAGGAAGAAGAAAAGAAAAAGGAAAAGAAGTGACCTTGTTGCTTTGTTTGAAGCTGAATTAAATTGACAACAGCAGCTAATCTTTACCTAGGGCGATTAACAGAATTAAAACACAACAAGAAAGAGACACAAGGGTTTCTTGTTTTATCTTCTGGGTTTGATAAATGTTTCCCAATCTAGCTAGGGTGTATTTCTATTTAATCAGGTGTGAGGTAAATGCGTATTTGTGTAGGATAGATAGATAGATAGATAGATAGATAGATAGATAGATAGATAGATAGATAGATAGATAGATAGATAGATAGATAGATAGATAGATAGATAGATAGATAGATAGAGCTATCCATACATATATACAGAGAAAGAGAGAGAGATCAATGTGGGGCTTTTTTGTAACATGAACTCCTTTGCATATTAGGCCACAAACACCTGATTTAGCCAATCCTCCAAGAGCTTATAGGGCTCTTTGTACAGGGCCTACTGTAAGCTCTTGGAGGATTGGCTACCTCAGGGGTGTGTGGCTTAATATGCAAAGGAGTTCCTGCTACATAAAAGCCCTGGATCAATGATAGATACCGATAGAGATATATGCATACAGGGATGGAATTCTAGCAGGAGGTCCTTTGCATATTAGGCCACACACCCTTGATATAGCCAATCCTCCAAGAGCATATAAAAAAAGAGTCTTGTAAACTCTTGGAGGATTGGCTACATCAGCAGTGTGTGACCTAATATGCAAAGGAGCTCCTGCTAGAATTCCAACCCTGTATGCATACATACATAGACAAGATATAGATATATACACACATACATACACTCACAGATGCATAGATATATAATAATAGATATACACATACAGAGAGAGAGAGAGAGAGAGAGCGCTCATGCCAACTGGAGGGATCTGTGCTAATTGTGGATTAATCTGGAGGTTATTATTTTTTTTAAAAAAAACACATGATGAAATGTGATGCAATGAGAAACAGACACTCCTCCTAGAATATTCCAAACAAACAAATATCTGTGGGTTGGGGAGTAGCAAGGTTAAGAAAGGAACTTTGGGGAAAAAATAAACATTTGAATGGAATTTGAACCTTCAGTAGTTACTCAAGGGATTGTTGTACTTGATAGATTAATGAAAAATTCTTCCCTGAGATAATACCTAATACCCGGCTCTGCCACGCTAATAGCAACGTTATTTCAATATATTTCACTACAGGCAAACAGCAGCCATTTTGAGTATTTTGTTTGTTACAGCATCAGGCCTTGGTGTCACTAAGATGAAAACAGGCTGTCCAATGTCAAGACTATAAGTTGTGGTTCATATGATTAAATAGGCCTTCGTTCATATAGAAAAAACCATATTCCAGAGGAAGCTAGGATAGAACACTTCTGTTTTTTATTTGCAGGAAGAAGCCACAGCTCACAGGTAGATCAGATACAGATGAAGCATGAAGAAGACCCCATGTTTGGCTTTGCCAGCTAACAATTCTCAGGTAACAGATGGTGGGAAAACCCTTCCTCTGAGACCCCGAGGAGCCACTGCATGTCATTCTGATGGACCACTTGTCTGTCTCAGTACAAGGAAGCTTCTTTGAAGTTATGGATTGAAGGTCATTCCATCAGACAAGCCATCAACTGAAGTCTGAAGTGGCGAGTCCAGCCATCTAGGCCAGGGGTGTCAAATATGCAGCCCAGGGGCCAAATCAGGTTCCCGGAGGGCTCCTATCAGGCCCCTGAGCAACTGACTGTCATCTGCTTCCTTCTCCCTCCCTCTTGCTTCCTTCTGCATCACAGTTTGCTTTGCAAGGCTTGCTTAATTGCACAGGAGCTACAGAGCAAAGCCTCTATGTTTTCCATTGGCTGAGACTCCTCAGGGGAGGAAGGGGAGGAGGGATAGCTTGCTTCAAAGGAAGCTCTGGCTCTTCCCTTCTTTCCCTAGGAGACCAGGAGGAGAGGAGCCTCAGCCAATGGAAGGAAGAGAGGATTGGCTCAGTAGCTCTGCTGTGCAACTCAGAGAACCTGTATTGCACAGGGAGGGACGGTGGCTCAGTGGTACAGCATCTGCTTGGTAAACAGGAGGTCCCAGATTCAATCCCCGGCATCTCCAGCTAAAAAGGGTCCAGGCAAGTAGGCATGAAAAACCTCAGCTTGAGACCATGGAGAGCTGCTGCCAGTCTGAGTAGACAATATTTATTTATTTATTTATTTGAGATTTATATCCCGCCCTTCCCACGAATGGCTCAGGGCGGCTTTGATGGACTGAGGGTCTGATTCAGTATAAGGCAGCTTCATATGTTCACAGGAGAGATACAAAGAAAACACCTTTAAGACCAACAAGTGCTAATGTTTTAAGCATGTTTTAAGTTTTAAAAAAATCCTTATGGTTGCCTGTGTCCTTTATAAAGTTTATATCTCTGCTACCTGGCATGACATTTTGTGACACACATGGCCCAGCTCGGCAAGGTCTCAGTTACGTGATCCAGCCCTGATAACAAATTAGTTTGACGCCCCTGATCAAGGCACTGCTTATTTTATTTATTTACAAAATTACAAGGGCTGAGACGCAAACTCTGTTCTTGTGTGTCCCCCAGATGAGCCTCTTGGATTGGTGGGACAGTGAAAAAGGAACATGAAAAAAAGAAATGGCATCTCTTATAAGTCTAACTTGGCTGGGGGGCTCTGCTTGAACGGACAATAGATCCTGTAACGTGCTTCAGAACTTTGTCTAATGCTCAAGGGATCTACAGCAAACTAGTCATAGAATCATAGAGTTGGCAGGGACCTCCAGGGTCATCTAGTCCAACCCCCTGCACAATGCAGGAAACTCACAAATACCTCCCACCAGGCCTCGGATTCAGTGGGAGCTCACAGGAGCACAGCTCCTGAACCTTTCTGAGAATTCCACCTCCTTCTGAGAGTTCCACTTCCTTGTTCATTGAATAGTATGTGCAGCTGCATAACAATCCCTGGATGAGCTCCACTACCTATTTTTCTACAAAATGACCCCCTGCCTCCCGCTAAATTCACAGGTTCCTCATTGTTGTCAGATGGCCATCTAGCCTCTGCTTAAAAAAATCTCCATGGAAGGAGAGCCCACCGCCTCTCGAGGAAGCCTGTTCCACTGAGGAACAGCTCTAACCATCAGGAAACGTTCTTCCTAATGTTTAGTTAGAAACTCTTTTGATTTAATTTCAACCCATTGGTTCTGGCCCTACCTTCTGGGGCCACAGAAAATAATTCCACCCCATCCTCTATATGACAGCCCTTCAAGTCCTTGAAGATGGTGATCCTATCACCTCTCAGCCACCTCCTCTCCAGGCTAAACATCCCCAGCTCCTTCAGCCTTTCCTCATAGGAGACAACTGAGAAGTTCTTCCTAATGTTGAGCCAGAAACTCTTTTGATTTAATTTCAACCCACTGGTTCTGGTCCTACCTTCTGGGGCCACAGAAAACAATTCCACACCATCCTCTAGATGACAGCCCTTCAAGTCCTTGAAGATGGTGATCCTATCACCTCTCAGCCGCCTCCTCTCCAGAAAGGTCAACATGGTTTGTTTAAAAACAAATAAAAAGTGGCCTACTGTAAAACAACCATTCTGGACATACTATTGTGAATTAAAGTTATTGGCTGAATTTCACAGTAACAAATATTCAGTTGAATGTGGATGCTTGCGCTTCATGACATCTGCAAAAAACATTGGCAAGCATTTACTTTGAGGAGGTTGGATTTCTCTTGGATTCATATGCCGTATGCATGCATGCTGTAAAAACCACAACTTTTTTTGACTATGTATAGCCCAACATACTCCACCTCCCCTTTTTTTTAAAACTTGAGGGCTATTCTAAAATGATGAGCTTGATTAAAGTCTTCATGTCTACATCATGTTTCCCTCCAGTTTATCAGGTTACATTACTGACCTACTCAATCAAACAAGGAGACAGAGAGATACAAGAAGAAAAAGAAAAAAGGATTTGAAAACGGACAGTTCTTCGTCTTCCTGACAGCTAACGAGAAATATCAGAGAGGCAAGGGAAACTAAATATCCCATCCCCTCTTGCCCTTTTCCAATGATGAATATATTACTGTATGATATGCTTTCATCTCCTGAATTGTCAGGAGGTCTTTGCTACATCTTTCTATACAGACCAAAAGCATATTAGTGAGTTGTTCCATCACAAAGAGTAGGTAGCTAAAGAACAATTTAGGGACAGGGGAAATATGCAGTACTCTGAACTAGTTCTCCTTAAGGGTGATTTCCCATATTTGTTTGTACTGAGCAGGGGAGGTGGACATTCAGCTAAACATATGAATAAACAGTGGTCCATCAGTGGCTATTAACCAAAGGTATAGATGGCACACTCTATCTGGGGCAGTGATGCTCTGTATTCTTGGTGCTTGGGGGGCAACAGCGGGAGGGCTTCTGGAATTCTGGATCTGCTGGTAGACCTTCTGGTGGCACCTGAGTTTTGGCCACAGTGTGACACAGAGTGTTGGACTGGATGGGCCACTGCCGTGATCCCACATGGCTTCTCTTATTTTCTTAACTGACCTTACTTTGGTATGATTAGATGCTGACTATCACAGTTCTACTTCAATAGGTATAACATGTTTGCACTTAATAGGTGATAGCAAATACAGTTGCAACCAAAGAGTGCAAATTTTTCCACCACTCTGATGAGTACGAATAACAAGCACCATTAATAAACATGACCTTTTCATAAAGGAACGTTAAAAAAAACCCCAAAACAATCAGTCCTAACATTTCAGGGCAAAGAAAAGAAGTGCAGAGATCACCAACACGGGGCTGCTATCAGTGTTCCCTCTAAGCTGAGTTAGCATGAGCTAGCTCACAGATTTTTAGCCTCCAGCTCACACATTTTTGTCAGCTCAGGACGAATGACCCCAAAGCACACTAATGTATGCAGCAGCTCACAGCTTTAATGCCAGCAGCTCATAAAGTAGAATTTTGCTCACAAGACTCTGCAGCTTAGAGGGAACATTTGTTGTTGTTCAGTCGCACAGTCGAGTCCGACTCTTTGCGACCCCCATGGACAAAGTCACGCCAGGCCCTCCTGTCTTCCACCATCCTCTGAAGTCTGCTCAAATTTGTGTTCGTTACATCAGTAATGCTGTCCAGCCATCTCATATTTTGCCATCCCCTTCTTCTTTTGCCTTCTGTCTTTCCCAGCATCAGGATCTTCTCCAGGGAGTGCTCCCTTCTCAATTAGAGACCAAAGTATTTGAGCTTCAGCTTCAGCATCTGACCTTCCAGGGAACCGTCAGGGTTGATTTCTCTTAGGACTGACTGATTGGATCTTCTTGCAGTCCAAGGGACTCTCAAGAGTCTTCTCCAGCACCACAGCTCAAAAGCATCTATTCTTCTGCATTCGGCCTTCTTATGGTCCAGCTCTCACAGCCATACACTACTACTGGGACTACTATTGTATCGCTTTGACTATATGGATTTTGTTGGCAGGCTGATGTCTCTACTTTTTATAATACTGCCCAGGATCACCATAGCTGTCCTCCCAAGGAGCAAATGTCTTTTAATTTCATGGCTACAGTCACCATCTGCAGTGATCTTGGATCCCAGAAATGTGAAGTCTGTCACTACTTCCATGTCTTCCCTTTCTATTTGCCATGGTGTGATGTGGCCGGATGCCATGATCTTAAGTTTTTTTATGTTGAGTTTCAAGCCTACTTTTGTGTTCTCCTCTTTCACTCTCAACAAGAGAATCTTTAGGTCCTCCTCACTTTCTGCCATTAGAGTGGTATCATCTGCATATCTGAGGCTGTTGATGTTTTCCCCAGCAACCTTAATTCCGGCTTCTGCTTCATCCAGGCCAGCATTATGCATGATGTACTCTGCATAATAAATAATTAAATAAGCAGGGTGACAATATACATCCTTGTCGAACTCCCTTTCCTATTCTAAACCAATCAATTGTTCCATATCCTGTTCTGGCAGTTGCTTCTTGACCCTTCTTGACAGGTTTCTCAGGAGACATGTGAGGTGGTCTGGTACTCCTATCTCTTTAAGGACTTGCTACAATTTGTTGTGATTCACACAATCAAAGACTTTAGCATAGTCAATGAAACAGAAATAGACGTTTTTCTGATAGTCCTATGCTTTCTCCATAATCCAGCAAATGTTGACAATTTGATCTCTAGTTCCTCTACCACTCCGAAAACCAGTAGTTCCTGATCTACATACTGCTGAAGCCAAGCTTGTAGAATCTTTAACATGACCTTGCTGGCATGTGAAATGAGTGCAATGGTGCAATAGTTTGAACATTCCTTGGCATTATCTTTCTTTGGGATTGGAATATAAACTGATCTTTTCCAATCCTGTGACCACTGTTGCGTTTTCCAGATTTGTTGATATAATGTGTGCATCACTTTAACAACATCATCTTTTAGGACTTTGAATAGCTCAACTGGGATATCGTCATCTCTGCTCTCTTTGTTGTTAGTAATGCTTTCTAAGGCCCATTTGACTTCACACACCAGAATGTCTGGTTCAAGGTCAGCGATATCACCGACATGGTTGTCAAGGACATTGAGATCCTTCTTGTATAATTCTTCTCTGTATTCTTGCCACCTCTTCCTGATCTCTTCTGCTTCTGTTAGATCTCTACCGTTTCTGTCCTTTATCATGGCCATCTTTGCATGAAACGTTCCCTTGATTTCTCCAAGTTTCTTGTCCTTCCCATTATTTTCCTCTATTGCTTTGCATTGTTCCTTCAAGAAGGCCTCCTTATCTCTCTTTGCTGTTCTCTGAAAAATCTGCATTCAGTTAGGTGAATTTTTCCTTTTCACCTTTGCCTTTCGCTTTCCTTCTTTCCTCAGCTATTTGTAAAGCCTCATCAGACAGCCACTTTGCTTTCTTGCATTTCTTTTTCTTTGGGATGGTGCTGATTGCTGCCTTCTGTACAATGTCATGAACCTTCGTCCATAGTTCTTCAGGCTACTCTGTCTATCAACTCTAGTTCCTTAAACCTATTCTTCACCTCCACTGTATATTCATAAGGGATGTGATCAAGGTCAAACCTGAATGACCTAATGGCTTCCACAGTTTTCTTCAGTTTAAGTTTGAATTTTGCAATGAGTAGCTCATGTTCTGAGCCTCAGTCAGCTCCAGGTCTTGTTTTTGCTGACTGTAAGGAGCTTCTCCATCTTTGACTGCAGAGTATATAATCAATCTGATTTCTGTGTTACCCATCAGGTGATGTTCATGTGTAGAGTTGCCTTTTAGGTTGTTGGAAGAGGGTGTTCGCTATGACCAGCTTGTTCTCTTGACAGAACTCTATTAGCCTTTGCCCAGCTTCATTTTGTTCTCTAAGGCCAAACTTGTCAGTTGTTCCGGTTACCTTTTAACTTCCTGCTTTGGCATTCCAGTCCCCTATGATGAGGAGGACATCTTTTTTTGGTCTTAATTCTAGAAGGTGTTGTAGATCTTCATAGAACTTGTCCACTTTAGCCTCTTCTGCATCAGTGGTTGGGGCATAGACTTGGATTACTGTGATATTGAATAGTTTGCCTTGGATACAGACCAAGATCATTCTGTCATTTTTGAGACTGTATCCCATTACTGCCTTCCTCACTCTCTTGTTAACCATAAAGGCCACATCATTTCTTCTACAGGATTCTTGCCCACAATGTTAGATGTAGTGATCCTCTGAGTTAAATTCACCCATTCCCATCCATTTTAGTTCACTGATTCCCAAGATGTCGATGTTCAGTCTTGCCATCTCTTGTTTGACTACATCCAGCTTACCTTGATTCATAGATCTTACATTCCACATTCCAATGCAGTGTTGTTCTTTGCAGCATCGGACTGTTCTTTCACCATCAGACACATCCACAGCTGAGCATCCTTTTGGCTTTGGCCCAGCTGCTTCACTCTTTCTGTGGTTACTTGGACTTGCCCTCCACTCTTCCCCAGTAGCATATTGGGCACCTTCTAACCTGAGGGGCTCATCTTCCAGCGCCATATCTTTTAGCCTTTTGTTACTGTCCATGGGGTTTTCTTGGCAAGGATACTGGAGTGGGTTACCATTTCCCTCTCTAGTGGAATTAGCCACTATTAAAAACAACAGCTCTGTGACAAGATCACATGAACACATGAAGCGGCCTCATGTTGTATCAGACCCTTGGTCCATCAAGGTCAGTAGGAGAATCATAAGAGTTGGTAGGAATCTAGTCCAACCCCTGCACAATGCAGGGAATTCACAACTATCTCTCCCCACACATACCCCCAGTAACACTGGCTCCACATCCAGATGATGACGATGACAACAGCACTATAGTACCATACGCCATGAACAGAGACCCTCAAACCATAACACATTGCACTTACCCATCATGCAGTAGAGACTTGATACTTTGCCCCAGTTACAGAGAGCAGTTACATGACTTTTTGACCCAGCAACCACTAGATGGGTGAGAAGATCACGAGTCTAGCTACCCTGACAAAGGTCAGAAGGGACTTTCTCAAATGTGGGGAAACAGAGACGTTCTTACATCTGTCACCTTGAGACAAGTTATTTCTGGATAATTGTCATGGTAGATTTCGGGATTTCGGTAAATGTTTTGCATGTCCCTTGTGCGAGTCTTGTGATTGTGATGACAAAATCTAAGACCAAAATCCTATAAAAATAAAGACTGCTGGCTTGCAAGCTGAGCAATTCTCCCAGGACACGTGTCTTGTTTGGTTGCTTCCTACACAGCACCACCCTCCAGCACCACCAACAGCACCACCCTAACCCTAACCCTAACCCTGGCAAAACTGGCCTGGAGGAAAAATGCCGCCTGATCCCAGAGTGTAACAGGAATTGCTTCGGGCTGTCTCACAAAGCCAACCGGAGGAGGGAGGGAGGGAGGATTGCAAGGGCAGGTGAAGATTAAAGGACAAGGTAGTGCCATGCCCCCCATGCTCTCTGCCCCCCCCCCCCCCGCACATCCTTCCTTCCTTCTTCCTCCTCCTTCCCCCCAGCCAATAGGAGAAGGAAGAGGGAAGGAAGAACTAGTAGGGCTGGTACAGGCCAGAAATGATTGTATAAGACAAAGTACTTTTTTGGGCAGGGATGGGTGGGGGGGGGGGAGGGAGGCAGCAGTAGATGCACTGAAGATTTGATAGGGGGTGCTGCCCCCTGAATGCCCCCACTGGCTACAGCCCTGCTTCCAACTCTGAGATAAGTTCAAGTATTTAACATCACTAAGTGACTTTAATTGAAACTGAGTGGATTGACACCTCTTATTGTAGTGGGTATTTAACATTTCATTGCCTTACCACCAGCCACTTAATCCTCTGTTGTTTGCAACAGACCCCGTGGGATAATGTGATTACATTTATTTTAAAATTAATCTTTGATTCTAGTCTCAGGTAACCAATTGGACTTGCTATTAATACGTGAGAAAGAGCTCCCTGGACAGCCTATCAGGGCATGGGACTCTCCACCTCAGGCAGGGGATTACCAGGTCTCCATTGGCCACTGCAGAGGGGGGGGGGGGGATGAGGGGTGGCAGCATTGCCAGATCTCAGTTGAGAATAGGGTTGCCAATCCCCAGGTGGGGGCAGGGGATCCCCTGGTTTGGAGGCCCTCTCCCCACTTCAGGGTTATCAGAAAACAGGAGGGGGAGGGAAATGTCTCCTGGGAACTCCATTAATCCCTATGGAAATCGATAAGGTATAATGGAGAATTGATCCATAGATATCTGGGGCTCTAGGGAGCTGTTTTTTCAGGTAGAGGCACCATATTTTCAGCTTTGCGTCCAGTGTCTCTCCCCAAAATACTCTCCAAGTTTCAAAAGGATTGGACCAAAGGGTCCAATTCTATGAGCCCCAAAAGAAGGTGCCCCTATCCATTATTTCCAATGGAGGGGAGGCATTTAGAGAGCCATTCTAAGAGCCAGTTTGGTGTAGTGGTTAAGCGTGAAGACTCTTATCTGGGAGAATCGGATTTGATTCCCCACTCCTCCACTTGCAGCTGCTGGAATGGCCTTGGGTCAGCCGTAGCTCTCTTATCTGGGAGAACCGAGTTTGATTCCCCCCTCCTCCACTTGCAGCTGCTGGAATGGCCTTGGGTCAGCCGTAGCTCTCTTCTCTGGGAGAACCGGGTTGGATTCCCCACTCCCCCGCTTGCAGCTGCTGGAATGGCCTTGGGTCAGCCGTAGCTCTCTTATCTGGGAGAACTGGGTTGGATTCCAGGCTCCTCCACTTGCAGCTGCTGGAATGGCCTTGGGTCAGCCGTAGCTCTCTTCTCTGGGAGAACTGGGTTGGATTCCAGGCTCCTCCACTTGCAGCTGCTGGAATGGCCTTGGGTCAGCCATAGCTCTCTTATCTGGGAGAACTGGGTTGGATTCCAGGCTCCTCCACTTGCAGCTGCTGGAATGGCCTTGGGTCAGCCGTAGCTCTCTTCTCTGGGAAAACCGGGTTGGATTCCCCACTCCCCCGCTTGCAGCTGCTGGAATGGCCTTGGGTCAGCCAGAGCTCTCTTATCTGGGAGAACTGGGTTGGATTCCAGGCTCCTCCACTTGCAGCTGCTGGAATGGCCTTGGGTCAGCCATAGCTCTCTTATCTGGGAGAACTGGGTTGGATTCCAGGCTCCTCCACTTGCAGCTGCTGGAATGGCCTTGGGTCAGCCGTAGCTCTCTTCTCTGGGAGAACCGGGTTGGATTCCCCACTCCCCCGCTTGCAGCTGCTGGAATGGCCTTGGGTCAGCCGTAGCTCTCTTCTCTGGGAGAACTGGGTTGGATTCCAGGCTCCTCCACTTGCAGCTGCTGGAATGGCCTTGGGTCAGCCATAGCTCTCTTATCTGGGAGAACTGGGTTGGATTCCAGGCTCCTCCACTTGCAGCTGCTGGAATGGCCTTGGGTCAGCCGTAGCTCTCTTCTCTGGGAGAACCGGGTTGGATTCCCCACTCCCCCGCTTGCAGCTGCTGGAATGGCCTTGGGTCAGCCAGAGCTCTCTTATCTGGGAGAACTGGGTTGGATTCCAGGCTCCTCCACTTGCAGCTGCTGGAATGGCCTCGGGTCAGCCGTAGCTCTGGCAGAGGTGGTCCTTGATCCACTCATTTTGTGCCCACCACCAGGGGTAGAATTCTAGCAAGAGCTCCTTTGCATATTAGGCCACGCACTCCAGGTATAGCAAATCCTCCAAGAGCTTACAAGGCTCTTTTTTGGTAAGCTCTTGGGAGGATTGGCTACATCAGGGGTATGTGGCCTAATATGCAAAGGAGCTCCTGCCAGAATTCCACCCCTGGTGAACAAGCATGTGGACAAAGGAGACCCAATAGATGTTGTTTACCTTGACTTCCAGAAAGCTTTTGATAAAGTTTCTCATCAAAGGCTCCTTAGTAAGCTCGAGAGTCATGGAGTAAAAGGACAGGTCCTCTTGTGGATCAAAAACCGGCTAATTAATAGGAAGCAGAGAGTGAGTATAAATGGGCAGTCTTCACAGTGGAGGACGGTAAGCAGTGGGGTGCCGCAGGGCTCAGTACTGGTTCCCATGCTCTTTAACTTGTTCATAAATGATTTGGAGTTGGGAGTAAGCAGTGAAGTGGCCAAGTTTGCAGATGACACTAAATTGTTCAGGGTGCTGAGAACCAGAGAGGATTGTGAGGCACTCCAAAGGGATCTGTTGAGGCTGGGTGAGTGGGCATCAACGTGGCAGACGAGGTTCAATGTGGCCAAGTGCAAAGTAATGCACATTGGGGCCAAGAATCCCAGCCACAAATACAAGTTGATGGGGTGTGAACTGGCAGAGACTGACCAAGAGAGAAATCTTGGGGTAGTGGTTGATAACTCACTGAAAATGTCAAGACAGTGTGCAATTGCAATAAAAAAGGCCAACACCATGCTGGGAATTATTAGGAAGAGAACTGAAA
This sequence comes from Heteronotia binoei, assembly GCF_032191835.1. Classification (NCBI taxonomy): domain Eukaryota; kingdom Metazoa; phylum Chordata; class Lepidosauria; order Squamata; family Gekkonidae; genus Heteronotia; species Heteronotia binoei. Next base: position 5,423,224 of record NC_083226.1, on the reverse strand, counting down.
ACAAATCAGCCAGTATCATAATGCCCCTGTATAAATCGATGGTGCAGTCTCATTTGGAATACTGTGTACAATTCTGGTCACCGCACCTCAGAAAGGATATTATAGCATTGGGGAAAGTGCAGAAAAGGGCAACTAGAATGATTAAAGGTTTGGAACACTTTCCCTATGAAGAAAGGTTAAAATGCTTGGGGCTCTTTAGCTTGGAGAAACGTCAACTGCAGGGTGACATGATAGAGGTTTACAAGATTATGCATGGGATGGAGAAAGTAGAGAAAGAAGTACTTTTCTCCCTTTCTCACAATACAAGAACTCGTGGGCATTCAATGAAATTGCTGAGCAGTCAGGTTAAAACAGATAAAAGGAAGTACTTCTTCACCCAAAAGGTTATTAACATGTGGAATTCACTGCCACAGGACGTGGTGGCAGCTACAAGCATAGCCAGCTTCAAGAGGGGGTTAGATAAAAATATGGAGCAGAGGTCCATCAGTGGCTAGTGCTTAGACTCATGCATGCCTAAAATTGTTAGCCACTGATGGACCTCTGCTCCATATTTTTATCCAATCCCCTCTTGAAGCTGGCTATGCTTGTAGCCACCATCACCTCCTGGGGCAGTGAATTCCATGTGGTAATCTCCCTTTGGGTGAAGAAGTACTTCCTTTTATCAGTTCTAACCCGACTGCTCAGCAATTTCATGGAGTGCCCACGAGTTCTCATATTGTGAGAAAAGGAGAAAAGTACTTCTTTCTCTACTTTCTCCATCCCACGCATTATCTTGTAAACCTCTATCATGTCACCCCGCAGTCGACGTTTCTCCAAGCTAAAGAGTCCCAAGCGTTTCAACCTTTCTTCATAGGGAAAGTGTTCCAGCCCTTTAATCATTCTAGTTGCCCTTTTCTGGACTTTCTCCAATGCTATAATATCCTTTTTGAGGTGCAGCGACCAGAACTGCACACAGTACTTTCAGGGGAGTAATTTCAGGGGAGAATGGTTGAGAAAGTGTAAACGAAGCTGTCTTCAGTCCAGAGGGGCATGTCCTACCACTACTATGATCCACTCATTTTGTGCATGCCACCAGGGGTAGAATTCTAGCGGGTGCTCCTTTGCATATTAGGCCACGCACTCCTGGTACAGCCAATCCTCCAAGAGCTTACAAGGCTCTTTTTTGTAAGCTCTTGGGAGGATTGGCTACATCAGGGGTGTGTGGCCTAATATGCAAAGGAGCTCCTGCTAGAATTCCACCCCTGGACACCACTAGGGTTGCCAAGTCCAATTCCAGAAATATCTGGGGACTTTGGGGGTGGAGCCAGGAGACATTGGGGTGGAGCTAGGAGCAAGGGTGTGACAAGCACAATTGAACTCCAAAGGGAGTTCTGTCCATCACAATTAAAGGGACCACACAGTAGTCCAATGAGATGGTATTGTTTCTGAATGCTCCTCCTTGCACAGAAACAGGGACTTTCTGCAAACACAATACCAGCAGCCCAGGGAGAAGAGACTGAAACCCTCCAGTCCAGATTTTTTTGTGTGTAAAGAACCCCCTCCACTTTTTGTCTAGGCTATCATCCCCCAACTGCTATCATGCACCTGTTCTCTGAGGTGGTACAGCCCTCCCCACAAAGCACCTGAGGACTCTACCACCACCCCCACACACTGGGTCAGGGGTGGCCAAACTTGTTTAATGCAAGAGCCACATAGAATAAACATCAGATGTTTGGGAGCTGCAAGCCATGAAAGTCATGTCTGAGAGCTGCAAGACAAGGAAGGGATGCAAATAGATGGAGGGGGAGGGAGGTGGAAAGAAAGCAACTTTAGTTTTAATGAGGCTGTGGGGGCTTCAAGAGTCACACAATATGTGTGAAAGAGCCACATGGGGCTCCTGAGCCACAGTTTGGCCACCCCTGCACTGGGTCAACCCAAGGAAGGCCACTCACCAGCTGCTTAAGGTCCTCCTGAAGGCGGGCTGGCCGGCTGCTGCTCGAACTCATAGCGGGTGGTCTTGGCCACCACCACCACCCGAGAGGGGCGGAACCCACCACCGGCGGCTTTCGAGGGGAGCTCGGAGGAAGCATCCACGCTGAGGTGCCGTGGCTTCCTCAGCGGCGGCTCTCCCTGCGCCACCCTCCGCTCCCTATTCAAATCCTCGCAGCGGTGCCAGCAGCATACTCACCATCAATGGTGCTTCACCTTAATGCCTAAGCTTCTCCTCCTCGCCTCCGCCGGGCGGTGAAGCACCATTGATGGTGATGATGCTGTTGGCACCGCCGCGAGGATTTGAACAGGGAGCGGAGGGCGGCGTAGGGAGAGCCGCTGCTGAGGAAGCCAGGGAGGCAGGTCATAGCCCCGGGGGCTTTGGAACGTCCTGCGGGCGCTGCTGCCGCCACAGACCGAGGCCAGACAGCCACGAGCCGGCCGGCCCGCCTTCCCTCAGCCTGTGCCTCAACTGCACGGCACGCGCTCTCGAACGGAGCCACTGTGCATGCGGCAGAAACCTGTGCATGCCGCTTGACACACGCACACCTCTTTCTCATGCACGCACACCTCTTTCTCTTTTTGCCTTCTGCAAATTCAGATTTGCGGCTTGCCACGGACCCACGCTCCTTGGCGCCGTTTCCCCCCTCTCCCCCCGCTTCCATTTTTTTGGGGAGCGGGGGAAGAGGCTGGAAATCCTGGGGTCCCCCGCCGGGGTGGGAGGGTTGGGAAGCCTAGACACCACACTGCTTTACATACCGAAAGGAATCTGTTTCCTGGATCTGGAGCTGAAGTTTTCCTATTTGGATATTATTCTATGAAGGGCTAGCAACAGTCTGCTAGAGTGCTGGGCTGAGCCTTTGCCACTCAAATTTGTTTAGACTGCAGCTAGCATTCTCATAAAGTTGGCCTCTTCTATGAAATTGTGTTGCCTGTCCTATAAATTGGAACCTAATGGCATCTTTGAATCATTCTTATGAAACTCTTTGGTTAAGTAATGTACAGTAGACTATTCAAAATATTAAGCAAAGTGTACCGGTTCATTTATTTAGTGTTGGTTTTGTCTATATTGGAGTCCCTCACTCCTACAAAATGTTTACCAGGACATTGGCTTTGCAGCTAACTTTTAGACTAATGTACTGCCACTTGAAGTTAAAACACACAGGAGTAAGTAATGGTAAACTAATCACTATTATGTCTGTGAGACTACATAACAGGAAACAGGCAAGCCAAACCAAGCTAGCGAATGCTAGAGAATTAAATTTTCTTGGAATTCAATGTTCCCTTTTTTCTGAAGGCAAAGCAAACCGTGAAAGAAGATGAAAGTTTCAGGGCCGGTAGTTTCTCAACCCTCCCAGGCAAAACTCCACATGAGTCACCATTTAAAACAGAATTTGTGTGTCAAGTGCCAATATAAACCACAAAATATTTGCGAAAGAACAATGTAGCCAGGGATTAAGGCATCCATCTGAAAGGGAAATGCCTGAACAAGAGAAAAGTTATAGAAATTGCATTAGAAGCACAGCCATCAGCCAGAAAGGTAATCCATAATCAGGTTTCTAGACAGCATGGGTTTGCTTTAGAAGTTTGCAAAGGAAGATAAAAGCAAAGTCAGTGAAATGACTAACAGGGAATGAAGGGGCTGCGGGTCAGGATACATCCCAGGAGTTTCCCAGAGTAATAGTAAAACCAAAAGTCTTGCTAAAATTATGAATTAGGCCAGGTTGCAAAAGCCAAGGTAGGCCGTTAGAGTATTGTAGTGTTGCCAATCCCCAGGTGAAGGCAGGGGATCCCCCGGTTTACAGGCCCTCCCCCCGCTTCAGGGTCGTTAGAAAGTGGGGGGAGGGGAGGGAAATGTCTGCTGGGAACTCTATTATTCCCTATGCAGATTTATTCCCATAGAAAATCATGGAGAATTGATCCGTGGGTATCTGGGGCTCTGGGGGGGGGCTGTTTTTTGGGTTAGATGCACCACATTTTCAGTATAGCATCTAGTACCTCTCCCCAAAATACTCCCCAAGTTCCAAAAAGTTGGACCAGAGGGTCCAATTCTATGAGCACCAAAAGAAGGTGCCCCTATCCTCCATTATTTCCTATGTAAGGAAGGAATTGAAAAGGTGTGCGGTCCCTTTAAATGTGATGGCCAGAACTCCCTTTGGAGTTCAATTATGCTTGTCACAGCCTTGATATTGGCTCCACCCCCAAAGTCCCCAGATATTTCTTGAATTGGACTTGGCAACCCTAGAGTATTGGCATTTATTTTGCTAGCGAAAATTCTGCAAGTAATTGGCTTTACGAGCAAAGAATATGCAAGGATTTGCATAGAGTAGAGGTCCATGAGTGGCTCTTAGCCACAAGGTATAGATGGAACCCTCTGCCGGGGCAGTGATACTCTGTATTCTTGGTACAACAGTGGGAGGGTTTCTGGTAGGGGTCCCAACTCTCCCGCCCTGGCGGGGGACCCCAGTTTTTCCAGCCTCTTCCCCCGCCCCCCCAAATGGAAGCGGGGGAAGGGTGGGAAACGGCGCCAAGGAGCGGGCGACGCCGCTGCGCAGCTGCCGCCTCTTCTCCGTAGCTTCTCCTCCGAGATGGGCTCAGCCTGAGGAGCAGCTATGGAGAAGCGTGGCGAGCCCCGAATCTGGGTCCTTCTAGGACCCTGAGCAGCAACGCTTGAGGAGCAAGGGGGACGCGCTTCGCTTCTCCGCCGGAGAAGGAGGCAGCGGCGCTGAACTGAGCCGTGGCGGGAGGAGGAGGAGGCAGAAGGAAGGGGGGTTGAGAAAGGCAAAAAGAGGGGGAAGAAAAAGGAGGAGGCTGCTGTCGTTGTGGTGTGCGCGCGCAGCAGTTGTGGAATTGCCGCCGCCATCGCTAAACCGAGGCTTGAGCCCGCGGGGAGGCCCCGGAAGAAGAAGGGGAGACGTCGCGCCGCCGCCACCCACCACCCCCAGAGCCAAGCTGCCCAGTCACCAGCCCTCAGAGCCAGGGTAAACCCGAGAGAGCAGCAGCGACCCCTCCTCTCCGCCCTGGTACGCCTCAACTCCTCCCCTCTTCACCTGCCCTCCTCAGGGGGTTGCTTGGCAACGCCCCTTGCGAGGGAGGGAATCGAATGTGTTGGGGGCCGCTGTTTGAGGCGAGGAGATTGGGAAAGATTGGACTGGCTGCCTCCTCGCCTTCCCTGCTGGCCGGTAGGGTTGCCAATCCCCAGGTGGGGGCAGGGGATCCCCTGGTTTGGAGGCCCTCCCCCCCTTCAGGGTCGTCACAGCCTTGATCTTGGCTCCACCCCCAAAGTCTCCTGGCTCCACCACCAAAGTCCCCAGATATTTCTTGAATTGGACTTGGCAACCCTAGTTTCTGGAGTCCTTGACCCTGCTAGTGGACCTCCTGATGACAGCTGGTTTTTTGCTTCTATGTGATGCAGAGTATTGGACTGAAGGGGCCATTGGCTTGATCCAACATGACTTATGTTCCTATATGGAGCAGAGGTCCATCAGTGGCTATTAAAGGTAAAGGTAGTCCCCTGTGCAAGCACAGAGTCATTACCAACCCATGTGGTGCCATCACATAATGATGTTTTCTTGGCAGATTTTTTATGAGGTGGTTTGCCGTTGCCTTCCCCAGTCATCTACACTTTCCCCCCAGCAAGCTGGGGACTCATTTTACCAACCTCGGAAGGATGGAAGGATAAGTCAACCCTGAGCTGGCTACCTGAACCCAGCTTCTGCCAGGATCGAAATCAGGTTGTGAGCAGAGCTTGGACTGCAGTACTGCAGCTTACTCAGTGGCTATTAACCACAAGGTGTAGATGGAACACTCTGTCTGGGGCGAGATGCTTTGTGTTCTGCATCCTTGAGGGGCAACAATGGGAGGGCTTCTGGAGTTCTGGCCTCGCGGGTGGACCTCCTGATGGCACCTGGGTTGGAGTGGATGGACCACTGGCCTGATCTGATATGGCTTCTCTTATGTTCCCTTATGCTCTTATACAGAGCCTCATCTCCCACCCCCAAACCACTAATCTTCTCCAACCTGTCTCCAATCAGACCCAGAGGCAAGGAAAAGACAAGTATAGTTCAAGTTCTTTATTCCAGCATCATGAACAGATACAGGCCTTGTTGGAACTGGCTCTCCTGCCAGTTCCTTGCTCTTATAAACCTTTGCTCTGACCATTATAATTCAAGCCAAGCGCACCAAGCTAAAGCAGGGGATTTTATGCGGGTTCACTACTATGCTCTCATCACCCCAGGTGTTTGTTATCAGCCCCTTGGTTGCATCTCTCCAGCTCTCCTGACCTTGGTTGCCAATTCCCAGACATGCCATCCTCCCCGCTTCAGATAAGCAGCAAAAAGCTTGAAAGCCAGCAAAGCAAAGCACAGCGTTAGCATTGTATAGCTATTCAGATACATATGACAAGAGGAACAAAGATGGAGTGACCCTTGACATCTATCACAGCTCCTACAGTTTTGCTCCCTTTCCTCCCACCTCCAAGATTGTCAGTCTCCAGGTGGGGCCTGCAGATCTCCCAGTATTACAACTAACTTCGAGGTGACAGAGGTCAGTTCCCCTGGAGAACATATTCAGACATCAACCAGTGTACAAACGGTACTGTAAATACAAAATAATCACCGGAATTAAACAACACTTAAGATAAAAAAGTATCAATATTATAACTGAGTAAACTGACAGAGGTCAAATATAATCAAGTAATATAAACACGCAGCTACAAAGAGACCATCCATGAGATAGCTTCCAATAGAGAACTCACCACATCTAGAACTTGCTGGCGGTTTCAAAGCTTTCCTCTGCTCTCTCTCTTATAAGTATGCAATTTTTCCACGGAGCCACAGTGTAAACATCAATTGAATGAACTAGACACATTTGAAACCACCAGCAAGTTCTAGATGTGGCGAGTTCTCTCCTTCTCTTTTGGATTTATTTTGCTGTGAGTGTTCTGTCTCTTTTCAACATATTGAAGTCTTCAAGATTCAAACAAGACAAACTTTCATGCCTACAGAAGCGGTGGCTTGGAATTAAAAGGGGGGGACGTTAGCCCTTTAAGAGACAGTAACCCGTGGAACAACGGAAGCTATTGTGTCTAGCATACCCCCAAATTGTTCCCTCTAAGCTGAGTTACTGCGAGCTAGCTCACAGTTTTTTAGCCTCCAGATCACATATTTTTGTCTTAGCTCAGGAAGGATGACCCCAGAGCACACTAATGTATGCAGTAGCTCATAAATTAATGCCAGTAGCTCATGAAACAGAAATTTTGCTCACAAGACTCCACAGTTTAGAGGGAACATTGCCCCCAGTAACAGTTACTGGGGTTTCTAATTGAATTATTTCATCCTTTTAACAGTGTTTTTAGTGGGTCAAATGTTTTAATGTGTTTTTTTTAATGTTCACGGCCTTGTGGACTCTGATTGAGTGGAAAGGTGGTATAAAATATTTTAAATAAAATAAAATAATGAAAGAAGGAATGAATAATGCCAAGAGGCTACTTTCCAAAACTGTCATTTTCACCAGGAGAGCAGATCTCCTTAGTCAGATGAGCCATCGTAATTTCAGGAGATCTCCAGGCCCAACCTGTGGGTTGGTAACCTTTGAAACTCAGCTTATGATTGCAGCATGAGCCTGTTATATAGTAATATCGTTTGTACTTAGAGATAAAGATTTATAAAAGTCTTGAGAATAGCAGGTACAGGACATAAATCTGCAGTCTTCTTCTTCTTCTGCCTTTTCTTCTTCCTCTTGTTCGCCGTTTCTCTCTGGCAATGCTGTAATCACTAAATAAAGAGCTGAAATCACTCTCTCACGAGCATCTTCATGCATTGAACCCAATACTTTTCAGCTAACTAGGCAGCCAGTTCGGCTATGCCGTCGGAATAACAGTTCTCAGTAGAGGGTTTCATAACTTTGTACAGAGCAATTCCAAAACAAGCACTGGAGATGAAAATTACTTCACATGTAATAAATCAGCCCCTTTTGTTCTGCCTGCAGATTGTTGTAGGCTGTAACAATTTATATGGTCATCATTCTAATGTGCTTTAAAGTTTAAGATAATTGACTAGCTAAACATATCAAAGCTGCACAGAGCACTTCTGAGCAATTTCCCTAGTCTTAACAGAACTTTGCCGTTCCTTCAGAATAAAGAATTTTATTTCTTTATTCACCAAATTTATAGCCCACCTTTCTGCCCCCACAAGGGCCATCCAGGGGGCTGACAAATTGAAACGTACATGGGAATATTTCGGTTGAGCAATAATTTTAAAAATCAGCTTGAATGTGGAGAAATCAAAGTTGAGAAGACACTTTGAAGGTCCTGCTGTATGAATACAGGAAGCGACATCCTCCTGCTTCCTGCGCTTTCCTCACATTACCTCAGAAATCATTTGGATTCTTAAAAACAGGGATGGAATTCCAGCAGAAGCTCCTCTGCATATGAGGCCACAAACCCCTGATGTAGCCAATCCTCCTGGAGCTTACAAGGCTCCTTTTTTGTAAGCTCTTGGAGGATTGGCAACATCAGGAGGGTGTGGCCTAATATGCAAAGGAGCTCCTGTTAGAATTCCACCCCGGCTTAAAAGTATTATAGTATTAGTATTAGTGAGTGTGGCGCATTTTCCCAATGATATGCAGTTTTCTGTGGCCCCAGAAGGTTGGACTAGAACCAAAGGGTTGAAATTCAATCAAAAGAGTTTTTGGCTCAACATTAAGAACTTCCCGACAGAGTGGTTCCTCAGTGGAACAGGCTTCCTTAAACATATAAAACTGCCTTATATTGAATCAGACCCCTCAGTCCATCAAAGTCAGTCTTGTCTACTCAGACTAGCAGCGGCTCTCCAGGGTCTCAAGCTGAGGTTTGTCACGCCACCTTGCCTGGACCCTTTTTAGTTGGAGATGCCAGGGATTGAACCTGGGACCTTCTGCTTACCAAGCAGATGCTCTACCACTGAGCCACCATCCCTCCCCTGAGCGTTGGTGGGCTCTCCTTCTTTGGAGGCTACATGGCCATCTGACAGCAATGCTGATTCTGTGAATTTAGGGCAGATCATGAGTGGAAGGGCTGCATCTGTGCTTAGTTCTCGTGGCATTTTCTTACATGCCCAGAGAAGTGCCAATCACCACTTTGAGGTCAGAAGGCACTTTTCTCCAGGCTGGTTTGGCCAGGGATTCTGGATGATTTTTTCACCCTCTTCAGGGCATGGAGCTGGAGTCACTGCAGGTATGTTGGGGCTATTTGTGAGTTTCCTGCATTGTGCAGGGGGTTGGACTAGATGACCCTGGAGGTCCCCTCCAACTATCTGATTCTAGGATTAGTATTCTATCCTTCATGTAAGATATTAAATGACAATTTTTGAAAGGATTTATGTTGTCTCTTTCAATATATAAATTAATGTCTGGAGGAAGAAATGGGGAGGATCACAGTGGCTATTTTCGTGACTAGGAAAAAAAATGCATCCTGTGCTTTCCCCCCTAGTTATGGAACTAACCTCTGTAAACATCTGTATGTCCCCAAATAGACCCCTTATGTGAGTAGCAATCTATGGCTGACAGCCAGAACCAGTAATGTCTGCACGAGCTCTCAGACAGCAGATTGAAGTTTCCACTTTGATGCTAAAGAGCTTCCATTCGGTCAACCGGAGGACAGAAGCGAGATGCCTTTTATATGTATTTGGTCTTGCATAAATTTAATTAATGCGATCTCATCCGGTTGGCAGGGTTAGGGCAGATTGTATTGTAGACATGACACGAAGTTAATGAATTTACATTGACTAATCCATAAAATGCTTAAGACTTTTTCAACAGGATTAATATCTCTGGTGTTTTTTAAAAAAAGAAAAAATGCAGAGAACATCTTGATACACTAACGTCTTCACTAAATCTCAATACGACACTGACAGGAATAATTAGCTACCAAATTTGGCCATTTGTGGATGGACTGCCATTTTGGTTAGCCTGCCAGGATAATAATTGTCATTAAAGGAAGGGTTGATAATTTTACACATGACGATTCCAGGACGGCACTGGAGATAAAAGTTATTTCACATGTCATAAATCACTGCCTAAGAATAGATTGCATTTTTGTTCTGCTCGTAGATTGATGCTGACTTTGTAACGCTTGCATATGGTAACCATTCCAGCACACCCAATGTACGCTACAGCTCTGTTGCCCTTTGATTGCTGGCCTCCCGCATTTAAAAGCTCTTTCAGAAGTGTCCGCTGATGGATTACAGAGTCTTTCAATATCCCATTCACCCCTTTTAGCTCTGTCTGTATGATAGCCACTCTGTGGCAATATGTGAGAGGGGAAATTAATGGGGAAATGCTTATTACCATTACTGCTAGGAGCAAATATATAACAGTCATAGGAAGTGGGTGGGTGGATGAGGGAGGTGCAGCTTGAAACCAAAGAAGCTTCTCAGTGAACCATTGGGGGGGAAATTGCCTTTTGATCATCTGTCTGAGTTTTGTAGGGTTTTCAAAGGAAAAGATGATCAGAGGTGGTTTGCCACTGCCAGGCTCTGGTCTTCCTTGGTGGTCTCCCATCTCAATACAAGCCAGGGCTGACTCTGCTTAACTTTCAAGGTTGGACAAGATTGAGCTAGTCTGGGCTATCCAGGTGAGGGCAATGTTTTGGTACACACCCTACATTTCATACTCATCACTCTCAAGAGGAAACACAAACTCCTCACTTTCGTATCCCCTTCTGCATCCATTAGCTTATGCCCAGCATGCCCTATCACCTGATGCACTCCTTACATGAAACCAATCAATCAATCAAAAGCCTTTATTGTCATATGTCAAATTATAAACAAATAAACACCTACAGAAATAATAAAACAGTCATATGCAGCTATATATTGGACAATGAATCCTTGATTACCAGACTCAGGAATAAAGCAACCTTTGCAGTTATTTCAGATGACAAATCATTCAGAAGATGGCAAACCTTTAACAGGGGTGTCAAACATGCAGTTTGGGGGCCGAATCAGGCCCCCAGAGGGTTTCTATCAAGCCCCCGAGCAACTGGCTGTCATCGGCTTCCTTCTCCCTACATCTTGCTTCCTTCTGCATAACAGCTTGCTCTGCAAGGCTTGCTCAATTGCTCAGGAGCTACAGAGCAAAACCTCTACTTTCTCCACTGGCTGAGGCTCCCCGCCCCAGTCCCCTGGGGAAGGAAGGAAAGAGCCAGAGCTTCCTTTGCCCAGTTCCCTGGACCCCATGAGAGAAATACAAAGAAAGCATCCTTAAGACCAATGAGTGCTAACGTTTTAAGCATGTTTTAACTTCTAAAATATATATATATTTGTATTCTTCTGTGTCATCTCTGCTTCCTAATCTTAAATAGGTACACACATGGCCTGGCCCCTCAAAGTCTCATTTATGTCAGATCCGGCCCTTATAACAAATGGGTTCAACACCCTTGCTTTACAACGTCTGAGCAGCCTGTCCTATTGAACAGAATTGGATCAAGAAACCTGAGGAGTAGGGGGGACAATAAAGAAGAATATGCGACAATGAGTCAACTTGTTTTAAATTACATATGCGTAGTCTTAATGAAAGTGGGATTTTTTCATATCTACCATTTGACCCACCATTTCTGCCATCTCAGCCACTCAAAGGTCTCCTGAACACTCAAGGTATCTGATTGTCAGGGCCAGATCCGAAGGAGGGGCAGAGGGGGCACACGCCCCAGGAGCCAGCAGGGGCCCCGCAAAATTGGCTGCCCCGCCCACTGCTTGTCTCCTCCCTGGGTTTGTGTGCACAGACACGGGGAGGAGAAAGTGAAGGTGTCCTGGCAGCGTGCGCACCATCCTAAGAGCCACACAGAACAACCTCAGATCTTTGAGAGCCGCAAGATGTGAACGCCAGATGTTTGAGAGTCACAAGGGAGAGAGAGAGGGAGGCAAATCAATGGGGGAGGGAGGAGAGAGAGGTGGAAACAAAGCAACTTTAACTTTAAATGCATTCTCCAAGCTGCCAGTTGGCTTGGCTTGGAGGAAGTGATTTGAAGAGAGAAATGCCTTCTCCAAGCCGGCCAACAGGTGTTGGGGGCTTCAGGGGCCACACAATAAGTGTGAAAGAGCCACTTGTGGTTCCTGAGCCACAGTATGGCGACCCCTGATGTAGACCTTTTGCTACCCAGGACAGATGTCCAACCTCCCCCTCGCCCCATTTAATCAGCCCTGATTGCATTTGTGGTTTGAGAAATTAGAGTTTTGGGGCTGAATGAGTAAGCCAGCTTTTATTTTATTTTATTTTATTTTATTTATTTCAGTATATTTATATTCCGCCCTTTCCCATAGCGGGCTCAGGGTGGATTCCAACATAACAAAACCATTAAAACCAACAATAAAACATCAGCGCAATTAAACGGTTAAAACAATAGATCAGAGTTAATTGAGGGCGGCCTGTGTAACGTGGACACAGAAGGCATAATTATCACAGGCAATTTAGATTCCCAAGGATGCCAACAGTGTCGACCCAGTCAGGTGGCAGCCATTGGTGGGAGGCCAGCTGGAAGGTATAACAGGATGAGGACGCCCACCTGCCTCAACCATAGGCCTGGCGGAACAGCTCCGTTTTACAGGCCCTACGGAATGATAACAAATCCGGGAGGGCCCGAATCTCCACAGGGAGCTGATTCTACCAGGTCGGGGCCGGGGCTGAAAAAGCCGTGGCCCTGGTCGAGGCAAGCTGGACATCCTTTTATTTTTAACGTCCAATTTCAAACCTTGAGATACCTTTAAGCCACACTGAGCGCCTTTTGAACCCAGCCCTGTGGGATCTACGAAGCTGACGGAAATAACAAACTTTTAAATTCGCCAGGAGAAGACTTTTCTTCCACTCACATCAACGGCCTATGACAGTGAATGTCCTGCCCCGACCCCCTCCCCAATTCACTTTCTTGAGGGCTCCGGGGATCAGTATGAGCTTTTTATATAACTGCCAGGATGGAATAGGAAAGGAAAGACCGGAGCGAAGGGGGAAAAGATATCAGGCCCCTTAATAGGACATTGGAACTATCCTTCACAATCAGTGCTGTCCTTGGGAGACTGCTGCTGTTCCGGCGACCCTTCGAAATCATACTGCGGCCACTAAATGGGAAAGCAACAATTATTTTCTGATGGATAGGCAAGATTACAGTATTTCTTATTTTCACTTCTTAGAGCTTCAAGTAAAAATCCCCCTCTTGTTTCTTGTGGACTTGCCACTCGGGGGCGTGGTGCTCTCTTTAGCCGGGAAGACTTTTACGAATCTGTATGAGGCCTTTCCGGCGCTTCACTCCTGTTGCCAGTTTTACTCTGTGAACAGAGAGGTCGACTAGGGTTGGGGAACCTTGGAAGGCAAGATGGAACAGGGTCGGCAGGTCTCTGAGATTACTAATGCTGTTGCCAAATTTCTTATAGAAGTTCTTAAAATTCAAAATTTTACTTAGCCATGTTTTTTTTTTTTTAAACATACGTATCTGTACGGAATCCTAGATCTGATTCCCTTGGTTCAATGTTTTATATGCTGCTAATTTTCTTAGGAATTTGTAAAGTTTCCAACAGTACTTTTTAAATGCACTTAATCTTCCCTAGATCCTACTGCTATGTTACAATGTTTTATTTGCTTTTGACTGTAAATACCCTAATAAAGGTCTTTGAATTGAAAACTGAACAGGGCCTGCAGGCCGGAGCAGACCCATTCCACCACAGTACCTCTGGACGTGAATCAGGAGACCAAGATGCCTACCCCTTTGAAACAACCAAGCAAGCAAAAGGAACCATAGCAACATCAGATCAAACAAAATATGATCTAAATTAATCTATATTCCTACTGTAGCTCACAGGGGTGGAATTCTAGCAGGAGCTCCTTTGCGTATTAGACCGTACCCCTCTGATGTAGCCAATCCCCCTGGAGCTTACAAAAAGGAGCCTTGTAAGCTCTTGGAGGATTGGCTACATCAGGGGTGTGCGGCCTAATATGCAAAGGAGATCTTGATAGAATTCCACCCATGGTAGCCCACATTCATAAAGTTGATAAAAGAATACCAATTTTTGAAAGAGTCCTTCCATGTTTATGGTCTTCAAAGGCATCAACTCAGAGAAGTCAAATGATTTTAGCTATACTCCATGACATCAGCCATTCAAAAACAAAGTTATCACCAACATTGAACTATTAGTATTTGGGCAGGAGTCAGAAATTTCCAAATAAAAGCTTAAGAGTACTCAAATGGACTTCGCGGGGTACAAAGTATTATATTCAGTAGATCAAGTCAAGCTTATAACTGACTTTGAGCTCAAGATCATAAACATTACCACATGTGGTGAAAATCTGCCTTAACTTGGCCACATCAGCAGAAAACATCAATATTTGTGTGATAAAGTTGGCTGATTCTCCAGGGAGTCAAAAACAAGTGGTGGAGTAATTGATAGAAGTTCTGTTTCCAAGTTCACACTCGGGGAGATGCTATACCGTTTGTAAATAGTGTTTCCCAAGTAGCATTCGGAATATACATGTTCAGCATCTTTCTCCATTTCCCTTTGACGTTTCTTCCTGAGTGCACCTCCTTACAAACACATAGGTCGTTTTCGCACTCACCTCCAGCCGGCGCGACCCCCCTCTTCACCGCGCAGGATCTGCGCGGATTTCGCACTAAATGCCGCGGAGCAGCCTTTTGAGCCGGAAACTCCCGGCGCAAAAGCCGCTCAAACGGCAAACTGCTTTTTGGCGATTTACGTTTGAGCGGCTTTTGCGACGGGAGTTTCCGGCGCAAAAGGCTGCTCCGCGGCATTTAGTGCGAAATCCGCGCAGATCCTGCGCGGTGAAGAGGGGGGTCGCACCGGCTGGAGGTGAGTGCGAAAACGACCATAGACAATACATCCTGAACAGTATCTTTGCAAGTACTCCAAGTAAGTATTCATAAAATCACTGAGTTGGAATGGTGAAATGGAAGCCTGTTCCATTGAGGAACTGCTCTAACTGTTAGGATGTTCTTCCTAACATTTAGCTGAAAATTATTCCAGGGTCAGATCTAAGGAGGGGCAGAGGGGGCACTTGCCCATGGTGCTGCCAGAAGGGGTTGCGCCAAATTGGGTATGATTCTATTCTATGGGCGCATAAGATAGAATGGGCCTATAAGGGGGCGTCATTTTTTAATTTTGCACCCCTCCCCTCAAAAAACATGTAGATCCGGTCCTGAATTATTCAGACATTCTTAACCTCTCCATTGCTAAAGATTAGTTGAGATGTACTTCCCGAGACCCAACATGAGATGGATTGATTTTATAAAGGAAGCCCTCAATTTGCAAGACCCAAGCAAGACTGTTAAAGAGAAGACATTTTGGAGGGCATGAATTCATTGGGCTGCCATAAGTTGGAAACAACTTGGTGGCACCACACACACACTTCCTGACATAAAAATAGAACAGTGAAGTAGCCTGTTACTCAATAAACTTCTCAAGTCCAGTCTGCTTAGACATTACATATTCCTTGGATCCTGGAACATGATATCCTACAAAAGATACTGAAGACACATGCTCATTTAAACCAGACCTATTTTTATTGAATGTTATTACCAACGGACTGTCCAAGGCAGAGTAAGCATTTGATGATACATATTATAACGGCAGCAAGACTTTTGATAGCACAATGCTGGAAACACCATGAAGCTCCAAAGAAACAAGATTTGATTGACAAAATATTAGAGACAGCAGAAATTGATGTACTTTGTCTTAAAAGGCTACTGAAAGCGGGAGAAAATCTTTGGAAACCTTTTTATGAATGGCTTAATGCATGAACTTGATTTTGTATATTACCTGTTGCACTTTCCAATGTATTCCTCATTTTGATATGATTGAATTTATAGTAGCAAATTATTTAGCATAACCTATAGGCTATAAGAGCCCTGTGGCACAGAGTGGTAAAGCTGCAGTACTGCAGTTCTAAGCTCTGCTCACAACCTGTTTGATCCCAGCAGAAGTTGGGTTCAGGTTGGTGGCTCAAGGTTCACTCAGCCTTCCATCCTTCAGAGGTCAGTCAAATGAGTACCCAGCTTGCTGGGGGGAAAGTGTAGATCAGGGGTGACCAATGGTAGCTCTCCAGATGGTTTTTTTTTTGAAGAAGATATTGGATTTATATCTCGCCCTCCACTCCGAAGAGTCTCAGAGCGGCTCACAATCTCCTTTACCTTCCTCCCCCACAACAGACACTCTGTGAGGTGGGTGGGGCTGGAGAGGGCTCTCACAGCAGCTGCCCTTTCAAGGACAACCTCTGCTGACTCAAGGCCATGCTAGCAGGTGCAAGTGGAGGAGTGGGGAATCAAACCTGGTTCTCCCAGATAAGAGTCTGCACACTTAACCACTACACCAAACTGGCTCTCCAATGGCTGGGGCTGATGGGAGTTGTGTAAGCAAAAAACATCTGGAGAGCTACCATTGGCCACCCCTGGCGTAGATGACTGGGGAAGGCAATGGCAAACCACCCCATAAAAGGTTTGCCGTGAAAATGTAATGATGTGACGTCACCCCAGAGTTGGAAATGACTGGTGCTTGAACAGGGGACTACCTTTACCTTTAAAAAAAAAAAACAGGCTATAAACTTGTTAAGACTAAGAGTATTAATATGTAATCTAATTATGCAGGAAAAATGATGATGATTCTATTTTACTTCTACCCCTTTTCCCTTCCCACTTCTGTATTCCTTCATCCCTCCCCCTTTTTAAAACTTCAATAAAATATATATAACCAAAGACATCACATATTCCCGGTAACATTAATGTGCCCTGACTTACATACCCCAGACTAGTCCAATGTTGTCAGATCTCAGAAACTAAGGAGAGTCAGCCCTAGGTTAGTGCTTGGACGGGAAACTGGCAAGGAAGTCCCTTCTCACTTTGCAGAGGCAGGCAATGGCAAACCACCTCTGAACATCTCTTGAGCCTTGAAAACCTTGCAGGGTTGCCATAACTTGGCTGCAACTTGATGGCACTCTCCACCACAAGTAACATTAGAGCTCTCTCAGTCTCACCCACCTCACAGGGTATCTGTTGTGGGGCGGGGGGGGGGGGGGAAGGTAAAGGAGATTGTGAGCTGCTCTGAGACTCTGAAATTCAGAGTGGAGGACAGGCTATAAATCCAATATCATCATCATCTTCTATATTTGTTACCAGATATGGTAATGTTAACATCTCAATACCTTAAAAGCAAACATAAGTGAAGTGACAATGAATTCACTTCATTGCGAAAAATCTGGAGGCCTCTTCTGGGGTAAGGAGCTTTTTTCCTCCCATGTAAGATGATGATGGTACTGGATTTATATCCCGCCCTGTACTCTCAGAGCAGTCACAATCTCCTTTACCCCTCCCCCCCACAACAGACACCCTGTGAGGTGGATGGGGCTGAGAGAGCTCTTGCAGCAGCTGCCCTTTCAAGGACAACTCTTGCACAGCTATGGCTGACCCAAGGCCATTCCAGCAGGTGCAAGTGGAGGAGTGGGGAATCAAACCCGGTTCTCCCAGATAAGAGTCCGCACACTTAACCACTACACCAAACTAGCTCGGAGTTTGGAGGAAGAGCTGCTCAGGTTGCAGGAAGCCTTGTAGGATTAAACTGGGATACTTGCTGATACCATGATTAGTTTGTGTTAACATTTTAAAGGTAGTTTGCCTCTTTGTATCAGTTTCTGAAGAGCACAGGCAGGATGACGCCGTTGTAGATTCCCTAGGGCAACAGATTACAGCAAAGCTTGTGACAGTGTGGGCCAAACTTTGTTCTATTGCTTCGAACCAACCCAGCTACGCACATGACAAACTAAGGTTGGTTTTAAAAGAAATGGTTGTGCCACGGCATCTAATCATTTTGACACACAACCTGTACTCAAGACAAGAGACTACTGTTATGACCGAAAGAGGAGAAACAGAATGGTTTCTAATCGGCAAAGGTGTCAGGCAAAGATGTATTTTATCTCCTTCTCTATTCCATCTATATGCAGAACATCAGGGGTAGAATTCTAGCAGGAGTTCCTTTGCATATTAGGCCACACACTCCTGATGTAGCCAATCCTCCAAGAGCTTACAAGGCTCTTCTTTGTAAGCTCTTGGAGGATTGGCTACATCACGGGTACGTGGCCTAATATGGAAAGGAGCTCCTGCTAAAATTCCACCCCTGCAGAACGTATCCCATCTATATGCAGAACATGTCATCAGGAAAGCTGGGTTAGAGTTAGCTGAAGGTAGAGTGAAAATTGGTGGAAGGAAAATTAATTTGAGATATGCAGGTGATGCTACATTACTGGCAGAAAACCATGAAGACTTGAAACTCCTACTGATGAAGGTTAAAGCAGAAAGTGCCAATGCAAGGTTACAAATGAACATCAAGACAGAAATAATAACTACTGGGAGATTCCATAACTTTATGGTTGACTATAAACAAACTGAAATTGTTCAAGAATTGCTGTTCCTTGGTTTTATCGTCAACAAAAAAGGAAGACTGCAACTGTTAAATACTGGGTTCAGCAAAAAGAACATGCTTTATCAAAGAACTGCAAACTAAGGCAAAATGGCGGGGCTGAGACCCCCGCTTATAAACATGCAAACGAAACACCCCCTGGAGTCCCACACCAAATCACGGCGGTCAAGTTTCACGCCAAGATCGCTCGTTGGCTTCTGTTCAGAGTTCAAATCTAGCAATTGTTTTAGGCATTCCCGCGGTTACCTGGATGCGCACAAAAGCTGCTGCAAAACACCACAAAGAAGATCCTCACTCTGGTGGATGCCAGGTGAATGTCCCGGGGGCCAGGCATCATAAGCAGGTTGCAAGTTGAAGAACACGAATTTCAGGGGGGGACATGTCAGAAGAGACAGTTCATCAGGTTTGAAGACCTCAGACCATTGAGAGTTTTAAAGGTAATCACTAGCACCTTGAATTTGATCCAGAACTCGATTAGCAGCCAGTGCAGCTGTTTCAAAACTGGATATGTGCAATCTTTTCCATGAGAACCAGTCAGCAATCTTGCCACTGCGCTCTGGACTGCCTGTATTTTCTGGAATGCTGTCAAGCATGCTATTTCTAACTACTGAATTCTTCCATACCTTTCTTCTCTCACCCTCTCTTTCTCTCCCTTCCCCCCTGTGACTGCATAATAAATCCCTCTCTTCCCAGGATGTTTAGAGTAACCTTGTATTAAACGGTGTAAAGTGCTTCTCCCCCAGATTCACACAGCCATGTCTTATCAACTAGCAGAGAATGTGTGAGAAATGGAGATGTGAACATTCCTTAGTCATAAAATAGATAGTAGCGAGTAGCCTTTGAACCTTCAACCCTATTTGCATCTTTATGTTATTCTTTTGAAGTTATCGGTAAACCTGCCTTTTGAAGTAGTCTATAAGATACTATTCAACTTTGTATCCAGCATTACTTTCAAGTTTTCTGTCCTTGGAACAAGTCATGGAGTTTCAATAAACCAAGTCTTTGATTGAAAACAAAAGCTTGATTATTTCGAAATATCGATGTTTGACATTTTGGAAGTAATCCTACTTTGGAATTTAACCGAACTGTCAACTTTCTAACCATATGGCGGAAAGAACTCCAGACAATGGCAGATTCCCTACCACTCCGGATAGGCGAAGAGGCGAGCCTAGAGGGAAAGGCGCTGGTGTGCGAACCAGCCATGGCACATCATCATGCGTCGAGTCACGGGGAGACGGTCCCCCCTACATATCCAACAACTCTTTACCACTCCTAAAGTGTGGGTCCCCAGAACCTCCACCACCCTGATGAACAAGGCACCAGCTCGGCGAGAAGCGATTCTGGTACTACCATCCCTGTGGGTGAGAGGGGATGAAGAGAGCAACCAGGATGGTTCAAGAACCAGAGGAGGAGGTGGTCAAGATGAACTGAGACCCAATGAGGAGGAGGAGGATGGAGGTAACCCCAATGGAGAGCCAGTTTGGTGTAGTGGTTAAGTGTGCGGACTCTTATCTGGGAGAACCGGGTTTGGTTCCCCACTCCTCCACTTGCACCTGCTGGAATGGCCTTGGGTAAGCCATAGCTCTGGCAGAGGTTGTCCTTGAAAGGGCAGCTGCTGTAAGAGCCCTCTCCAGCCCCACCCACCTCACAGGGTGTCTGTTGTGGGGGAGGAAGATAAAGGAGATTGTGAGCCGCTCTGAGACTCTTCGGAGTGGAGGGCGGGATATGAATCCTTCTTCTTCTTCTTCTTCTTCTTCTTCTTCTTCTTCTTCTTCTTCTTCTTCTTCTTCTTCTTCT
Source organism: Heteronotia binoei (assembly GCF_032191835.1). Lineage (NCBI taxonomy): Eukaryota > Metazoa > Chordata > Lepidosauria > Squamata > Gekkonidae > Heteronotia > Heteronotia binoei. Next base: position 5,403,014 of record NC_083226.1, on the reverse strand, counting down.
TCTTCTTCTTCTTCTTCTTCTTGCCATGCCCAGATGAGGAGAAAGAATGACCCAATCCTGATGATAGGGGGCTCTTCCAGATGGTGAGAGATGAGATGGCCGAGATGGCCAAATGCCTGAGACATGAGATGCAAGCCAAAGCTACTTTCATGGTGCAAGAGATGAGAAGGCAACTAGAGAAAGTGCTGCAGCCAACAGATCCAAGAGGAGGGCAAATACCTCCTCCGGTGAGGCAGCCGGTTGCACCGCCACCTCCACTGCCCCTCATCCCTCAAGATTATGGGAGAGGGAGAGAATTGGACGCCACCTTCAACGGATATCCAGAAGAGGTGGAATACTAACTGCTTCATGCACTACTGTGGAAACACCTTCCCTGACGAATTCAGCAGAGTGGATTACCTGGGGTCAAAACTCAAGTAGGCTGCGAAACAATGGCACGTACAAGACCCGGAGCCCTGAGCTGGACACAGTGGCCACTTTCCTCCAGGCCCTGTTAACTCAATATGAGGACCCCCTGTAAGAAACTAGGGCCCTCACCACCCTACGAGACCTACAGCAGGGATCCAAATCAATGCGGGAGTACGCTGCCTAGTTCTGAGCTAACACGGCCAAAATCCATGGGTGGAATCAATTAATGAAGATAGAGCAATTCCAGAGGGGCCTGAACGCGAGTGTGCTGGATCAGGCACTGCAGCAAGCATGCCCCACCACGCTGGTGGGGTAAATGCAACTAGCTGGAGAGGTTGAAACCAACCTGAAACGAGTGGCCCTACAATGGCAACAGCAGCAAGGGGGTAAGGGGGGACATGAGTCTCGGTCAGGGACAAAGCCAGATGGGGAAAAGGTCAATACCACTAGGGGAGCGACTAAGCCAGCCTCTCCCCTACACTGCTTTCAGCGTGGAGACCTAAACCATCTGGCCGCCAATTGCCCAGAGCGACCTTGAGGACCCCCCCCCCCTCGCCGCCGCAACTTCTTTGGGAGAAAAAACCATCTTCATCAATGAGCTGAGTGAAATGTCCTGGGATGACGAGCCGGCGGGAAACGGGGATGACCTGCACTGAGAGGTGCCGAGCAGAAGGTCGCGGAACTAACGGCACCACTAAGGGTGAGAATAACCGGAACTTTATTTTTCGTCCCTTTGACTCTGTTAAACCCCAAACTAAAGAGATTCATTCATGCTAGAGCGCAGCTCAACTCAGGGTGTACTAGAGACATAATTACACCCAAATGGGTGGAAGCCTTGGGACTCCATAAGAGCCCTTTAACTCACCTGATACAGTTTGAACAGATGGCTGGAACTATAATGAGAGGGGAACCCTGCACCGAGCAAACCCAGGAAGTGCCAGTGGGAATAGAAAACCATTGGGATACAGAAATATTTGTGATAGTCCCCTCTTCTTCTTTTGACATTGTACTGGGGTGGGGTGGTTTGCCAAACATGAGCCCGATGTAAAGTGGGGGAAACAAACTGATAAAACTGATTATCAGACATTACTGATAAAAGGTATGAACATCACCATTGGAATGGAGACTGGGGACCAGACCCACCCCTTAGAAACGAGAAGCTGTGCTTAACCATTGAGGAAGTACAGTCGATCCCTAACTAACTGAGAAATAAATCCAGTGGGCAGGCTTCTTTGCCAAGTTTGACTTTACTCTAAAACACATCCCGGGTTCTAGAAACTTTCTAGAGGATGCATTGTCCAGACTCCCTCAGCACAACAGCCAGAGGGAAGAGGTGATTGACTCCCTCATCCCACCAAGCCAGATAGGAGGGGCTGTAATTACCCGCTCCAAAGCAAAACACGAAAACTTAGAAACAAAATGGGGAGGAGAACAATTAATCAGTGAAATGGAAAAGGAGGGAGACAACAAACCAGAGGGAGTCATGAAAGGAGAAGGGGGCTTCTAGTGCAAAGAGAGTAAACTGTATGTACCTGAAAGCCTCCGAAAAGAAGTCCTGCAATTCTGTCACAGCAATAAACTTTCAGGACACTTTGGCTATGTGAAAACACTGCATTTAGTGAACTGACAATTCTGGTGGCCATTCATGAAGAAAGACATTTCTAACTATGTAGCCTCTTGCCCAATATGTATAATGGCAAAAAAGGGGGGGGGGGAAATCCCCCGGACTGTTGCAACCTTTAGAGACAGCTACTCGACTGTGGTCAGTAGTCTCAATGGATTTTATTGTGAAACTACCTATGTTGCAAGGGAAAACAGTAATTCTACTAATAGTGGACACGTTTTCCAAACAAGCTGATTTCATCCCTTGCAATCAAGTCCCCACGGCTAAAAAGTTAGCCCAATTGTTTTTCCAACACATGGTTAAACTACACTCATTCCCAGACAAGGTAATTAGTGACCGGGGCCCACAATTCGTTGCCAACTTCTGGCAGGAGTTTTGTGAGTTGACTGGGATAGAACAAGGACTAAGTTCAGATTATCACCCTCAAACAGACGGAGAGGGTGAACGCATTATTAGAACAATATTTAAGATGTTTTGTTAACTACCAGCAGTCAAACTGGGTAGAACTCTTGCCATTCGCGGAATATGGATACAATAACAGTGTGCATAGCTCTACAAAGACCTCTCCGTTCTTAGTAGTGAATGGGTACGAAGGAAAACCATTCCCGCTATTGCTGGGGGGAGTAACATCAGAAGTGCCTTCTTTTTTTGAACAATGGTGGGGAAAATTGGGGAAAGTTTGAAAGGTTATCCAGGAAAACCTGGATTTAGCCAAAGAGACATACAAAAAACACTATGACAAAAGACATGCCCCGGCTTGGGATTTTAAGGTGGGAGAAGTCTTTTTGTCTACCAAGAACTTACCATTACCTCAGCCTTCGAAGTAATTGGCATACAAATTCATGGGACCTTTTCGTATCAAAAGAGTGATTAACAAAGTGACAGTGGAACTTGAATTACCCAAAATATTTAGTAAAATACATCCTATTTTTCATTGCAGTCTACTCCAACGAGATCCTGGAGCTATGTCTTGGCGCCCTCGACCTCAAGCTCCACAACCTATTCTGATTGGGGGTCAGAGTTACCATGAAGTTAAAGAAATATTAGATGCCAAGCTTAAACAAGGGGTTTTGTATTTTCTGATTCGATGGAAGCATTTTTCACCGGCCCACGACGAATGGGTCGAGGGCTCACAAGTCAAAGCACCGGACTTAATAAAAAAGTTTTATAACGCTCACCCTACCAAACCCTGAAGAAAATCATAGAGGGGGCAGTATGTCAAGCATGCTATTTCTAACTGCTGAATTCTTCCATACCTTTCTTCTCTCACCCCCTCTTTCTCTCCCTTCCTCCCTGTGGCTACATAATAAATCCCTTTCTTCCCAGGATGTTTAGAGTAACCTTGTATTAAACAGTGTAAAGTGCCTCTCCCCCAGATTCACACAGCCATGTCTTATCAACTAGCAGAGAATGTGCGAGAAATGGAGATGTGAACATTCCTTAGTCATAAAAGAGATAGTAGCGAGTAGCCTTTGAACCTTCAACCCCATTTGCATCTTTATGTTATTCTTCTGAAGTTATCTGTAACCCTGCCTTTTGAAGTAGTCTATAAGATACTATTTAACTTTGTATCCAGCATTACTTTCAAGGTTTCTGTCCTTGGAACAAGTCATGGAGTTTCAATGAACCAAGTCTTTGATTGAAAACAAAAGCTTGATTATTTTGAAATATCGATGCTTGACAAGTGCCTCCAATCAATCAATCAACCAACCAATCTTTATTGCATTAGCAACAAAATGCTATAGCAACCAACAACCAGACTCAACAATAGGAAAAAAACTCAACAAAACATTCAATACAACAATAGAATTATATTAATCATGATAAAATTTAGGCTGAATTATCAATAAAAATTATCCAATGACATCCTAAGAAAACAACCCACAGTGATAAAAAGGAGAGTTGTTAATATATCTAATTACTCATTTTTTAAAAATCTATAATGGCAGCCACAAATCTTGCCACATGGAAACTAATATATTTATCTCTATCTGACAACAGGAATACTAATTTCTCTTGGAGTGCCTCCAAGGCAGCCCTACACAGAGCGTATTATAGTAGTCTAGGCAGTAGGTGATTATGGCATGATTCACTGCAGCTAAGTTGAAATGGGACAGACATGGAGACAATTAGCAGACTTGATGCAAATAGAGAAATGATGTCCTCACCACTGCTAACACCTGCTTGTCCAAGGAAGAGTCAAGCCAGATCCCCAAGCTCTTAAAAGGGTACACTAATGAACATTTATTTCAAGAGACAACATTTATTTCAAAAGGCAAGTGCATCAATTAAAAATATCAACTTTGGTATCTGCCTGGGAGCTGTCTAATTCACTTATTAATAATGCATGTTCTTTAGATTCGACAGTTATAGATTCCTGTCAAAAACTAAAGTTTAAAAGGAAAACCACATTTGCATTGAATTTTTCCACTATATAATTTATCAGTAAGAAATTTTACTTCTGTCCTTTTGCTCAAACTTATGGGGAATAAATCCAGGAAGAATTATATCTAAAACAGCTTTCATTGGTTTATCTTTAAACTTGCTATCTAGTAATGTCCATATTAAGTCTTTGTTTTAAGTTGTCTCCAGTCAAAATTTGGAGTCCAATTTGAGCTATAAAGGCCTCAAAAAATCTTCCTTTTAAGACAGGGAATCTTTCTTTTAAGGTTCCACATACTATCCTTGTTGACAAGTTGGTAAAATGTGGTTTGGATCCTGTTACCGTTAGGTGGATCTGTAACTAGTTGACAGATCGCACGCAAAGAGTGCTTGTGAATGGTTCCTCATCCTCTTGGAGAGGAGTGACAAGTAGAGTGCCTTAAGGATCTGTCCTGGGACCTGTAATGTTCAACATCTTTATAAATGATTTAGATGAAGGAATAGAGGGAATGCTTATTACATTTGCAGATGATACTAAATTGGGAGGGGTAGCAAACACAGAAGAAGACAGAAATAGGATACAGGATGACCTTGACAGGCTGGAAAACTGGGCGAAAATCAATAAAATAAATTTTAACAGGGATAAATGTAAAGTTCTGCATTTAGGTAGGAAAAATCCAATGCACGGTTATAGAATGGGGGAGACTTGTCTTAGCAGTAGTATGTGTGAAAAGGATCTAGGGGTCTTAGTGGATCATATGCTGAACATGAGTCAATAGTGTGATGCGGTGGCTAAAAAGGCAAATGCAATTTTGGGCCGTATCAACAGAAGTATAGTGTCTAGATCACGTGAAGTGATGGTATCGCTTTACTCTGCTCTGGTAAGACCTCACCTGAAGTACTGTGTTCAGTTTTGGACACCACATTTTAAGAAGGATATAGACAAGCTGGAACGGGTCCAGAGGAGGGCAACGAAGATGGTGAGGGGTCTGGAGATCAAGTCTTATGAGGAAAGGTTGAAGGAGCTGGGGATGTTTAGCCTGGAGAGGAGGTGGCTGAGGTGATATGATCACCATCTTTAAGTACTTGAAGGGCTGTCATATAAAGGATGGGGTGGAATTGTTTTCTGTGGCCCCGAAAGGTAGGACCAGAACCAATGGGTTGAAATTAAATCAAAAGAGTTTCCGGCTCAACATTAGGAAGAACTTCCTGACTGTTAGAGTGGTTCCTCAGTGGAACAGGCTTCCTCAGGAGGTGGCGGGCTCTCCTTCCTTGGAGGTTTTTAAACAGAGGCTAGATGGCCATCTGACAGCAATGACGATCCTGTAAATTTAGGAGGAGGTGTTTGTGAGTTTTCTGCACTGTGCAAGGGGTTGGACTAGATGACCTTAGAGCTCCCTTCCAACTCTATGATTCTATTAACCTTTCTATTTGCAAAAAAGACCCCCAATTTAAATTATATTGATTATATTTCTGTTTTCAGTTGATTCAGTATACCAATCTCTCCATGTATAAATGAACACTGAACACATTAGACAATTTTGCATTAAATTGACAATCCCCTACTTTTTTACTCAATTCCCTGTTCCTTTTTTACTTCTTGAGCAATCTGAATTCTTCACATCAAGTGTCACTGAAGCATATTAAATTTGTACTCCAGAGCATTCAGTCTACCGTTTAATTTGCCCTTCGTATAATCAAATGGCTTTCAGAGTTTACTTACAAGTCATTTAAATTTCAGATTCAATTTATGAAATTAAGACAAAAAGAACTTCTTAATCTCCTCTAAAGAAATATAACATCATCTAGTATGTGCTAGTACAGTCCTCTTTTCATGCCCTGAATTCATTTTAAGATCGGCAAATGTCTTAACCAGATAAAATGAGGATTAGAGAGAATTAAAATGAGTGAAAAAATATCAAAATAATTATAGCTAATATATCAGTTATTTCAGTAGAAAGTGCTTGAGTGGAGTCATACGTAACTGAAACTAGACAACATAATAATTTTTTTTAAAAAACAGAGGTTGAGACCCTAAAAATGTATTCATAGAAATTATAGTCCAGGAATTCAACCCAATTAGTTTTTCTTTAAATAGAAAGTTACAGTTTGGTTTTGTGGTTACAGAACTGAATTAAGATGTGGGAGATCAAGGTTCCAGTACCTACTCTACCATAGAAGCTCACTGGGTAACACTGGGAACTTCCAGGGTTTGTTGTTTTTTTTTTTTTTGCAGCAGGAAATCCTTTGCATATTAGGCTACATCCCCTGATGTAGCCAATCCTCCAAGAGCTTACAGGGCTCTTCTTACAGGGCCTACAGGAAGCTGCAGGAGGATTGGCTACATCACAGGGGTGTAGCCTAAAATGCAAAGGAGTTCCTGCTACAAAAAAAGCCCTGGGAACGTCACATACTCTCAGCCTACCTACCTTACAGAGTTGATGCGAGGATAAAATAGAAGAGGGGAGAGCATTGTAAGCGTTACTGAATCCTCACTGGAAAGGCAGATGGCATATGAATGAAGAAAATTATAATTTGTTTCATCGAGTTACAGAAAATATCAAATCGGTAGATCCAGGTGGACAGCCGTGTTGGTCTGAAGCAGTAGAACAAGGTAGGAGTCCAGTGGCACCTTTAAGGCCAACAAAGTATGTTGGTCTTAAAGGTGCTACTGAACTCCAACTTTGTTCTATACCAAATAAAGTGCTTATTAGTTGTATTAGGGGTTGGAATTCTAGCAGGAGCTCCTTTGCATATTAGGCCACACACCCCGATGTAGCCGATCCTCCAAGAGCTTAAAAAAAGGAGCCTTGTAAGCTCTTGGATGATTGGCTACATCAAGGGGTGTGGCCTAATATGCAAAGGAGCTCCAGCTACAATTCCATCCTTGGTTGTATTACATTAATCTAGAACAGAGGTTCCCAACTTTTTGAGCCTGAGGGCATCTTTGGAATTTTGACACAGAGTGAGAGGCATAGCCAGTTTCTAAAAACACTTGGCGGATACCTGGAAAGGTGTTTGCAGGTGCCATAGTACCCACAGGGGATCTCTGGTTTAGGAAGATATAGGAGCCGTAAGTAAACAGTGCCAATGCACAAATGTTTTTTAAGCAGCAAGAACATCTAGTTTCAATTACCATAACATCTACATAGATCAAGATGGGTAGTTGTGCTAGTCTGTCTGACAGCAATGAGGATCCTGTGAATTTAGGGGGAGGTATTTGTGAGTTTCCTGCATTGTGCAGGGGGTTGGACTAGATGACCCTGGAGGTCCCTTCCAACTCTATGATTCTATGAAAAAGAGCAAAAGTCCTGGAGCTCATTAAAAGGATAACAAAATTTGTGACAGGGAATGAAGCTTTTGTCAGTCACTGCTAACTTCTTCAGAACATCTACAGAAATACAGTCAAATAGCATCAAAGATTTCTAGAAGAAAACTGGTTTCAGAAGTGGTCGCTGGCGGTGTGTGCGTGTGGGGTGTTTTGCCACAGCACGGATTCATCAGGAACCCCCATGTCCTCTCTCCTCAAAGAGGATCAGATAGAAACTACCTCATCTCTCTTCCATAACAGAAGGAGGGAAATTCTGTTTGCCACAGTGGTAGAGGATAAATGCAAAGAAATACAACTTAGAATACAACTTTCCCAATCATATTTTGGACCCCACTTGCCAGTGCACAGATCTTGAGAGCCCGTTTGGTGTAGTGGTTAAGTGTGTGGACTTATGGGAGAACCAGGTTTGAATCCCCACTCCTCCACTTACAGCTGCTGGAATGGCCTTGGGTCAGCCATAGCTCTTGCAGGAGTTGTCCTTGAAAAGGCAGCTTCTGGGAGAGCTCTCTCAGCCCCACCCACCTCACAAGGTGTCTGTTTTGGAGGGAGAAGATATAGAAGATTGTAAGAAGAAGAAGAAGAAGATGAAGATATTGGATTTATATCCCGCCCTCCACTCCGAAGAGTCTCAGAGCGGCTCACAATCTCCTTTACCTTCCTCCCCCACAACAGACACCCTGTGAGGTGGGTGGGGCTGGAGAGGGCTCTCCCAGCAGCTGCCCTTTCAAGGACAGAGTCTCAGAGCGGCCTACAATCTCCTTTCCCTTCCTCCCCCACAACAGACACCCTGTGAGGTGGGTGGGGCTGGAGAGGGCTCTCACAGCAGCTGCCCTTTCAAGGACAAACTCTGCCAGAGCTATGGCTGACCCAAGGCCATTCTAGCAGGTGCAAGTGGAGGAGTGGGGAATCAAACCCGGTTCTCCCAGATAAGAGTCCACACACTTAACCACTACACCAGACTCAGTAAGCCGCTCTGAGTCTCTGATTCAGAAAGAAGGGCGGAGCAAAAATCTGCAGTCTTCTTCTTCTTCTGGTATATATTCCCATACAGTGGAAAAATTCAATTCAAATGTGGTTTTCCCTTTAAACATATTTAGTTTTTGACAGGGATCAATATGATCAAATCTAAAGAAACATGCATTATTTTTATGTGAATTGGACAATTCTCAGGTAGATAATAAATGTTGATAATAAATGTTTATTTATTTAATTTATTAAAAACCTTTCTGTGCTGCCTTTCTGATCAGGTTTCTCACATAAAATATCAAAACACCTAAGTGATCAGAAACAACATTTAATATCATATAATTCAACAAAACACAGAAACAAACATCAGAACTAGGAAAGAGGATGGATAATGGTTACTGAAATTATAACCATGGTGGAAGATACCAATAATAATAATAATAATAATAATATGCAGATTTATACCCCACCCTTCTTTCTGAATCAGAGAGGCTCACAATTCCCTATATCTTCTCCCCCCACATCAGACACCCTTTGAGGGCTCTCACAGCAGCTGCCCTTTCAAGGACTACTCCTGCGATAGCTATGGCTGACCCAAGGCTATTCCAGCAACTGCAAGTGGAGGAGTCGGGAATCAAACTGGGTTCTCCCAGATAAGAGACCGCGCACTTAACCACTATACCAAACTGGAGTGTGGTGTCCAGTAGACCCTCTAGCCACTTCCCAGCTCCCTGTGAGGAGACCAGTCTAGGGACTTACTACTACCAGGGCACTTTAAATCTAATCTCAAGGGGGAGGCAAAGCTCTTCCACCTTCCCCCAAGGTTGCTGCCACCAGACTGGTATTCTTTGCAGGGCCCAATCCACCTTGGGTCCCCTGTGAGATCAACCATCTCCAGATAACCAAAGAGATGCTAACGGCATTCACACCTTTTTCTGAGCAGGGCCGAAAGGCACTGGTCCCTTTGCAAGCCACTGGCATCAAACAAAAGGTTAAACAAAATTTTCTTCTAACAGTACAGGTATTTTCCCAACACCGTGTAACAAAATAACAAAAAGCTTTAAAAGCTGTCTAGTTACCTTTATCCTCAGACCAATTGTAGAGAGCTAAAAAGCTTCAGAGTTCTATAGGCACTCCCTTCTGGGACAGTCCAACCAAACCCACCAGGGTTTCCAAGAATATTTTACTAAAACTAGGAGGAAAAATCTTCTCTTTTGCTAATTGGCAATCAAGGCCTGATGCCTTGCAGCTGGTGGGACAACCCTGGGGCTTACAACAGAAGGTGAGATCAACTTAAAACTTAACCCTGGCACTACAAGGAGACAGACCAATCTCCTTGGGAAGGGATTTTCAAAGTTTGCGTGCCATGACCAAGAAAGCCTTTTCTTAGGTTGTCACCCATGGGAGCAATTGTAGCAGAGCCTCCAAAAATAACTGGGTTGAGCAAACAGGTTTCTATGGGAGAAGGCAGCCCTTAAGGTATGTTGGTCCCAGGCTGTACAGGGTTTTTAAAAGTCAAAATTAGTAGCTTAAATTGAGCCCCAAAACAAACTGAAAGCCAGTTTAGAAGGAACAAAACTGGAGTGATAGGGCCATCCAGTATGGCTAGCCAATAAATAAACCACGGCAGAGTAAAGAAGTGAAGAGGACACATTTCCCAACTGAATAATCCTAACTTTCCAGCCCCAAAAGAGGATATTTTCTTCAGTTTTAAAAAGAGTTGGAAAATGGATAGATGCAAAAAAGAGGACAGGTCCACTAATAAGAGGACATTTGGTAGCCCTAGGGACCCTAGGAGAGCCAGTTTGGTGTAGTGGTTAAGTGTGCGGACTCTTATCTGGGAGAACCAGGTTTGATTCCCCACTCCTCCATTTGCACCTGCTAGTATGGCCTTGGGTCAGCCATAGCTCTGGCAGAGGTTGTCCTTGAAAGGGCAGCTGCTGTGAGAGCCCTCTCAGCCCCACCCACCTCACAGGGTGTCTGTTGTGGGGGAGGAAGGTAAAGGAGATTGTGCCGCTCTGAGACTCTTCAGAGTGGAGGGCGGGATATAAATCCAATATCTTCTTCTTCTTCCTATGTAGGACTCCCATGGCACAGAGTGGTAAGCTGCAGTACTGCAGCACAAGCTCTGCTCACGGCCTGAATTCGATCCTGGCAGAAGCTGGGTTCAAGTAGCCAGCTCAAGGTCAACTAAGAACATAAGAGAAGCCACACTGGATCAGGCCAGCGGCCCATCCAGTCCAACACTCTGTCACACAGTGGCCCCCCCAAAAAAACGGGCAGCAAAAAAACCAGACTCAGTTTTCCATCCTTCAGAGGTTGGTAAAATGGGTACCCAGCTTGTTCGGTAAAATGTAAACGAATGGGGAAGGCAATGGCAAACCAACCCTTAAAAAGGCTGCCAAGAAAATGTTTATTTATTTTATAATTTATATCCCGCCCTTCCCAGCAAGTGGCTCTGGGCGGCTTACAACACATGTTATGATATGATGTCACCCCATGACATCATACAACACATGTTATGGTATGATGTCACCTCATGGGGCTTACCTTTTTTTAAAGGTCCCTATGACTCATTCCATTCCACACTGTGGCCACTGCAACTGCCAGATAGTCTTCAAGGGCAGCCCCATGTACAGTGCTAGGCAGTAATGTAACCTACACTTAAGGCTACACTTAACTCTGTATAGTATTGAGCTGCAAGCCCTTCTAGTTGATATTATCAGGAATTCATAGTACTTTTCTTCAAATGAATCATGTACCATGCATTAAATATTATTTTTCAAGGATTTCAGAATTCTACAGCTTCAGGTACTTTTTTATCCTTCCAAGTGCTGAATGTAACATTCAGGAAGCTTTGTCTTTATATATATATATTTTTTTTAAAAAAAAAATGAGATTTGAAGAAGACCATAGATTTATACCCCGCCCCACTCTCTGAATCAGAGTCTGAGTGGCCTACAATCTCCTTTACCTTCTCCCCACCCCACAAAACATACACTGTGAGATGGGTGGGACTGAGAGAGCTCTCTCAGAAGCTGCTCTTTCAAGGACAACTCCTGGGAGAGCTACAGCTGACCCAAAGCCATTCCAGCAGCTGCAAATTGAGAAGTGGGGAATCAAACCCGGTTCTCCCAGATAAGAGTCTGTGCATTAACCACTACACCAAACTGGCTCTCATTTTGAACACCATTTGAACCCTTACCTTTTTTGGGGGGATGTGTTTACTCCTCACATTCGGACTTGAACTAATGAAGGGAGATTTTAAAAGGTTATGTCCTGGAAATATTGTTGGTCTTCTAAAGTGCTACCAAATATGAATCTAAGACTGGTTTCCCATTAGCCTTATGCTGCTCTCACGCTCCTCTTCTCCGTGGGGCTTTAGTTGGATATCTGCCCCAGGGCTTCAGCTAGCTTCGCCTTTTTTGCACAGCAAACAGAAACTGGTTTTTAGAGGATCTTGTCTGCTGTGCAAAAGAGGCGGAGCAAGTTGCAGCCCAGGGGCAGATAGTGTGAAATCCAACGGAAGCCCCGCGGAGAAGAGGAGACCGAGAGCGAGATATGGCTAGTGAGAAATGGGTGTAACTGTTCTGTTGCAGACCAACCTGTACTGTGGCTACTCCCTGGAGCTAAAATATGTTTTGACAAAGCTAAAAGAAACTCACTTTCAGTCCCCTGTCAATTAATGATTATTTCTGTCTGTTTCTTTCAACAGTGAGAATGATATTATTCACACCTCTGTCTGCCAGTCGTAACCCTTGCCACAAGGACACAGTGGAGAATGTACATCCAGTGTTGCTTTTATGTTACAGGATAGAAGCCTGGAGAACAATCACTTTTGAAAGAAACTGAGAAAAAAAAGTAAGATACCCCAAGGGAAAATTTATGAACTTGCCTAATCAAAAAGCACCAAATAAAATATCAATCTCACAGAGTACTTACGGAGACGGAAAGACGGAATTTTTATCTGAGACGTTATAAGTCTTAACTAAATTACAAGGATTTGGTGGGGTGGGTAGAATAAATAAGTAAAATGCTGGGCTTTTCTTCTAGCAGGAACTCATTTGCATATTAGGCCACACACACCCCAATGTCAAGAGTTTACAGGGCTCTTCTTACAGGGCCTACTGCAAGCTCCAGAAGGAATGGCTACAACAGGGTTTGTGGCCTATATTGTACCATAGAGTTTTACCTCCCAAATGGCTAGAGCATCCGGGAGAACCATAGGGTTTTCCTAGAAATGCCTAGAGCGGCCTGCGTGCTGCCATTTTGATGACATCACTTCTGGGTGACATCATCGTGCCAGTGATGCAGGGGAAGGTTCCCCCCACCAGCTTAATATGCAAAGGAGCTCCAGCTAGAATTCCACCCCTGCAAAGGAGTTCCTGCTACAAAAAAAGGCACTGATAAAATGCAATTGTCTTTGTTAAGATCATGCACCATAAAGAGAGTAGATAGTAGAGAGTCAAGTCTACTTACTGTAGGGTTGGCTTGGAGGTGGGGCCTGTAGATTTCTACAGGAATTACAACTGATCTCAGGCAACAGAGATCAGTTCCCCTTGAGAAAATGGCTGCTTTGGAAGGTGGTCTCTGTGGCATTATACCTCACTGAGGTCCCTTCTTTACCCAAACTCTGCCTTCCCAAGGCTCCACACCCCACCCCACCCCAATCTCCAGGAATTTCCCAACTCAAAATTGGCATTGTTCACCAATAACAAATGCTAATAAATGGACGATCAATGTATGTTTGGTGTTCAAGACATACCAGAGTTGCCAATCCCAGGTGGGGGCAGGGGATCCACCGGATTGGAGGCCCTCCCCCCACTTCAGAATCATCAGAAAGTGGGGGAGGGGATGTCTGCTGGGAACTCATTATTCCCTATGGAGACTTATTCCCATAGGAAATAATGGAGAATTGATCTGCGGATATCTGGGGCTCTGGGGGAGCTGTTTTTTAAGGTAGAGGCACCAGATTTTCAGCACAGCATTTGGTGCCCCTCGTCAAACTGGCCTCCATGTTTCAAAACGATTGGACAGGGGGGTCCAATTCTATGAGCCCCCAAAGAAGGTGCCTCTATCCATTATTTCCAGGGGAGGGAAGGCTTCGAAAAGGTGTGCTGTCCCTTTAAATGTGATTGCCAGAACTCCCTTTGGAGTTCAATTATGCTTGTCACAACCTTGCTCCTGGCTCCACCCCCAATGTCTCCTGGCTCCACCCCCAAAGTCCCCGGAAATTTCTTGACTTGGACTTGGAAACCCTAAGATATACTGATCTGTAAGGGTGAGGGCTGAGAAACTATGGTCTTTTGGGATAGTTCTCCGTGCACACCTACCCCCATCCCCATCTGCTCAATCAGTAATATGTAAATAGTTAATTACTGAAACCATCCTAAGGCACCAGCATTTTTTTCTTGCAAGGAAACTTGCTTTGTGAGAAATGTCTTTGGGGGCAGGAGAGCTATCACATACCATCCTCCCTCATTCTGGGGATCCAGCTTGAGGAGGAGGATGCCAACGCTGAGGACGATGAATTTACATCCCACCCTCCACTCTGAATCTCAGAGCGGTCACAATCTCCTCTACCTTCCCCCCCCACCACAACAGACACCCTGTGAGGTGGGTGGGGCTGAGAGAGCTCTCCCAGAAGCTGCCCTTTCAAGGACAACTCCTATGAGAGCTATGGCTACCCCAAGGCCATTCCAGCAGCTGCAAGTGGAGGAATGAGGAATCAAACCCGGTTCTCCCAGGTAAGAGAGCTATGGCTACCCCAAGGCCATTTCAGCAGCTGCAAGTGGAGGAATGGGGAATCAAACCCGGTTCTCCCAGGTAAGAGTCCATACACTTAACCACCACACCAAACCACTACTGCCAATTGGCTGGATGGGGCTTTGTGTTGGTGTGGTAGTGACAATTGGTTCAGGCTACTGAGTGTATGATTGGGAGTGTATGAATAAAGGTAAGGCCAAAATCCCAATTTTCCTTGGAAAATGTGGTGTTGTAGTCCGTGTTCCCTCTAAGCTGAGCTAGTGTGAGCTAGCTCACAGGTTTTTAGCCTCCAGCTCACATATTTTTGTCTTAACTCGGGAAGGACGGCCCCAGAGCAAGCTAATTAATGCAGTAGCTCACAGCTTTAATGCCAGTAGCTCACAAAGTAGAATTTTTGCTCTCAAGACTCCACAGCTTAGAGGGAGCATTGGTTGGAGGAGAGTTTTATGGGTCCATGAAAAAGACAGATCAGTGGGTGTATAGGCTTCCCAATCCCCCCGCCCTGCCGGGGGACCCCTGGATTAGCAGCCTAATCCCCTGCTCCCTAAAAATCTGATGGGGGGGGTGGAACGGTGTCGTGTCTCTTTCCTTGCCTAGCTTCAGGCTTCTCCATTCCTCTGAGTCACAAAGACCCGCCCACCGCCGGCCTGCTATTTGCTCCAGTCCGGCCTCCCTTCGCGAGGTGCATACTGGGACTTGTAGTCCTTGCATCCTCTCACGTCTGCTGAGCATTATTCTCTATGTGGAGATTGATTCTCATAGGGTATAATGGGGAATGGATCTGGAGGTTTCGGGGGCTCTGGGGGAGCTGTTTTCTGAGGTAGAGGCACCATATTTTCAGTACAGTATCTAGTGACTCTCCCCAAAGTATCTCCCAAGTTTCAAAACGATTGGACCAGGGGGTCCAATTCTATGAGCCCCCAAAGAAGGTCCCCCTATCCTTCATTATTTCGTATGGAAGGACGACATTTAAAAAGGTGTGTGGTTCCTTTAAATGTGATGGCCAGAACTCCCTTGGAGTTCAATTATGCTTGTCACACCTTTGTTCCTGGCTCTGCCCCGATGTCTCCTGGCTCCACCCCCAAAGTCACCCGGCTCCACCTACAAGGTCCCCAGATATTTCTTGAATTGGACTTGGCAACCCTACCCCTGTACAATGCAGGATATTCACAAATCCCACCCCACTCCCGGTGACCCCTGCTCCATGCCCAGCAGAAGATGGCAAAAACTTCCAGGATCACTGGCTGAAGTGGCCTAGAGAAAAATTGCTTCCTGATCCCAAAGCGGTGATCAGCATTTCCCTGGGCATGGAAGAAGGGGCCCCAAGAACTGAGCGCTGATGCAGCCCTTCCTGTCCTCCTGCTCATCCTCTGTCTATGTTCAAGGAATCAGCATTGCTGGTCACAGGGTCACATGGCAGAAGCGACTTGACAGCACTTCACACACCTGCACTCCCAGATGACTGGCTCTCTTCGAAACCTTTACATCTTCATAGGATTAAAAATAAGGCGGGGAAATGTGGCAGTAAGGTTGCCAAGTCCAATTCAAGAAATATCTGGGGACTTTGGGGGTGGAGCCAGGAGACATTGGGGTGGAGCCAAGATCAAGGCTGTGACAAGCATCATTAAACTCCAAAGGGAGTTTTGGCCATCACATTGAAAGGGACGGCACACCTTTTCAATGCCTTCCTTCCATAGGAAATAATGAAGGATAGGGGCACCTTCTTTTGGGGCTCACAGAATTGGACCCCCTGGTCCAATCTTTTTGAAACTTGGAGGGTATTTTGGGGAGAGGCAGTGGATGCTATGCTGAAAATTTGGTGCCTCTACCCCAAAAAACTGCCCCCACAGAGCCCCAGATACCCACGCATCAATTCTCCATTATTTTCTATGGGAATAAATCTCCATAGGGAATAACAGAGTTCCCAGCAGACATTTCCCTCCCCTCCCCCCGCTTTCTGATGACCCTGAAGCGGGGGGAGGGCCTCCAAACCGGAGGATCCCCTGCCCCCACCTGGGGATTGGCAACCCTATGTGGCAACCATTTTCAATTTATTTGCAGGCCTCCTCTTGGTTGGGCCCTTACAACTTAGCAGGGCTTTAGCAGGGCTTTTTTTGTAGCAGGAACTCCTTTGCATATTAGGCCACACCCCTCTTATGTAGCAATCCTCCAAGAGCTTACAGGGCTCTTATTAGAGGGCCTCCTGTAAGCTCTTGGAGGATTGGCTACATTAGGGTTGTGCAGCCTAGGGTTGCCAAGTCCAATTCAAGAAATATCTGGGGACTTTGGGGTGGAGCCAGGAGACATTGGGGCGGAGCCAGGAACAAGGGTGTGACATAGGAAATAATGAAGGATAGGGGCACCTTCTTTTGGGGCTCATAGAATTGGACCCCCTGGTCCAATCTTTTTGAAACTTGGGAGTTATTTTGGGGAGGGGCACTAGATGCTATACTGAATATTTGGTGCCTCTATCTCAAAAAACAGCCCCCCCCCAGCGCCCCCTATACCTGCGGATCAATTCCCCATCATTCCCTATGGGAATCGTTCATGGAGGTGCATGATGGCTGTGGGGGAGGGGGGAAGCCTGTAAAACCGGGGGACCCCAGCTCTGGGACCTGGGGATTGGCAAGCCTATTGCAGCCTAATAAGCCCTGGTCTTTAGGAGAAACAGCTTCCAATGCAAGCAGTGCATTATCACATGGGAGCTGATGGGAAGATTTCTCAAATTATAAATAAATTATATTTATATACTGCCACTCCCCAGGCTTCTCCAGAGATTTCAGTAGTCTCAAGCCCTGCTGGTGTCAACTGCATACCTTTAGGCAAGATGCTCTCCTTCTGGCAGGATATGTTGGTTTTAGTCATTAAAATGTTGCTCTCTGATTATAGTCTAAATGGACTCTTGTTATTCTGTTGACTTCATTTGGAGCACTGCTGGTGGAAACATCATGGGAATTTAACTTACACATTCAGCTTCTCGTTTAGATTCTCATGTCAGTCTTAAGTGAATTTGTTGTCTTGTTTTCCTTCAAAAACTGTTATATCTTGATTTCAGGGCTTAATATAACAAAAAATTGCTTCATTTCCCCACCTCTTTTGCTTCCCCACTATTTTATTTATGTGTAGAAATATACATACTGTATACCAATGTGAAGGCGCTTCATAACACAGGAAAGTTTTTGCCCTGAGGTGCTTAGCTTGGGATGTGTGAAACATTCCTAAAAAAAATATTCGTTAGTCTTATGGAACACTTCTGCAACTTCTCTCAAAATCCCTTGACTGTCAGAAGAGTCTCTGGTCACCTCAAATAAATTGAGACCAGCAGGAAGCAAGATGAAGTAGAAACCAGTGGCTGACCCTAAGGAGTCCTTAGTAAGGACCTCTAAAACCCTGAGGAATGTCCACAGTTTGATCAAAATAGCTAGGAAAAGAAAAAGAAGGAAAAGACTAGAAGATAAAAAAGAAGAAAAAGACAAAGACAAAGAAGACAACGAAGATGAAGATGAACAAGATGAAGACTGCAGATTTATATCCTGCCCTATACTCTGAATCTCAGAGCGGCTTACAATCTCCTTTACCTTCCTCCCCCACAACAGACACCCTGTGAGGTAGGTGGGGCTGAGAGAGCTCTCCCAGAAGCTGCCCGTTCAAGGACAACTCCTACGAAAGCTATGGCTGACCCAAGGCCATTCCAGCAGGTGCAAGTGGAGGTGTGTGGGGAACCAAGCCCAGTTCTTCCAGATAAGAGTCCGGGCACTTAACCGCTACACCAGACTGGATGCTCAGTTTATCCATGGCATGTCATTTTATGCAGCAGCTGGAAGCAGACAAGCAGCTGTAGAGAGGACAGTGTCCAGATTAGATCCGGCAGTGGACGGTGCTGTCAAACCGCAGCCAAAACATTCAGAGGTGTTTTGCCATTGTCTGCCTCTGCACAAAATCTGACAAGATTGGGGTAGCCTGGGCCATCCAGTATGGTTAGCCAATAACTAACCCATGGCAGAGTAAAGCAGTGAATAAATGATGAAATTTAGTTTATCCTCATTTCCCCCATAATCTCCCAGCATCCATAATTATACTATCTAGAGCTCTTTTTTTGTAGAAGAGGACCATCAGGAACTCATTTGCATATTAGATCACATCTTCTGATGTCACCATTGTTTCACACAGGGTTTTTGGGTAGGGAAAAGCCAGGAGGAACTCATTTGCATATTGGACCACACCCCCTTGACACCGAGCCAGCTGGAACTGAGTTCCTGCTTAAAAAAAACCCTGACACTATCACATCCTGTTAATTATAAAATTACTATTTGTACTGCTGCCTACAGAGCCCCATGGGGCAGAGTGGTAAAGTTGCAGTGGAATATGAAGATATTGGATTTATATCCTGCCCTATATCCTAAATCTCAGAGTCTCAAAGCAGTTCCAATCTCCTTTACCTTCCTTCCCCACAACAGACACCCTGTGAGGTAGGTGAGGCTATGAGAGCGCTTACAGCAGCTGCCCTTTTAAGGACAACTCCTGCGAAAGCTATGGCTAACCCAAGGCCATTCCAGCAGGTGCAAGTGGAGGTGTGGGGAACCAAGCCCAGTTCTTCCAGATAAGAGTCCGGGCACTTAACCACTACACCAAACTGGCTCGCAGTAAATCAAGCTCTCTGCGCATGACCCGAGTTCGATCCTGGCGGAAGCTGGGTTTAGGCAGCCAGCTCAAGGTTGACTCAACCTTCCATCCTTCCGAGGTTGGTAAAATGAGTACCCAGCTTACTGGGGGGGGGGGGGGGGAGTGTAGATGACTGGGGAAGGCAATGGCAAACCACCCTGTAAAAAGTCTGTCACGAAAATGTCATGATGCGACGCCACCCCAGAGTCGGAAACGACTGATGCTTGCAAGATTACTATCTTTACCTTTTTTACCTTTACTGTTGCCTAGGATCTAGTAGGATTTTGTATTATGGTTGAGAACATGGAAGCTCTTATGTAGATCTGAGAATCTGTGTGTGTGTGTGTGTGTGTGTGTGTGCGCGCGCGCATGTGTGTAAGACTAAACAGAGTTTTTCCTACCTTCCCTCTTAGAATGGAAAGTAAATCAAGATGAATGGAAAGTAAATCAAGATTGGTGAAAGCTGGTCCAGTTGATTAACAGCCCCCAATTAAGTCATCCCCCAAATGAAGGAACTTAACACTTTTTAATTCTTTCTACTGGACAGCATGAATTTCCATCCCTATTACCCTGTCTGTCAAGAGGGACCACGAATGGCACTGCAGGTACTTTGTCAACTTCTTGGCAGGTACTCTGGGACAGTGCTAACAATATATCTGGGCTGGGGGGGGGGGGGGGGGAGATACTATGGATCTGTCTACACAACCTTTTAAGTAATTTATGAAAAAGTGTTTAAGCCACATATATCAAAAATAATAACATACGATGACTTACTTTAATGGGAATTTCATGCTACAGCAGCAGCCTCACAGATGAAATGTAAATTCTGAGGCCACCATTTAAGCAATTCACGTACATTTGCTCATGTGCGCCTGTTCTGCACAGTTATGCAAAAACGGCAGACGGGAGGTGATGAACCTCCTGTACAATGTAAACCAGCCAGGTAGCAGCACAGTTTTCATGGGTGGCTGACAAGTCCTCTTGTGGATCAAAAACTGGCTAATTAATAGGAAACAGAGAGTGAGTATAAATGGGCAATTTTCACAGAGGAGGGTGGTAAGCAGTGGGGTGCCACAGGGCTCAGTACTGGGTCCCATGCTCTTTAACTTGTACATTTATGCTTTGGAGTTGGGAGTAAGCAGTGAAGTGGCTAAGTTTGCAGATGACACTAAATTGTTCAGGGTGGTGAGAACCAGAGAGGATTGTGAGGCACTCCAAAGGGATCTGTCAAGGCTGGATGAGTGGGCATCACCGTGGCCAAGCGCAAAGTAATGCACATTGGAGCCAAAAATCCTAACTATAAATACAAGTTGATGGTGATGTAAACTGGAGGAGACTGACCAAGAGAGAGATCTTGGGGTCGTGGTAGAGAACTCACTGAAAATGTTGAGACAGTGTGCAACTGCAATAAAAACTGTCAATGCCATGCTGGGAATTATTAGGAAGGGAACTGAAAACAAGATTATGCATGGGATAGAGAAGGTAGAGAAATTTGTACTTTTCTCCCTTTCTCACAATACAAGAACTTGTGGGCACTCAATGAAATTGCTGAGCAGTTCCTGCTATAACTGCTCTCTGACACACATACACACACACACACAGACAAGACACAGACACACGCAGAGTGAGAGAGAGATTAAAGTTCTGGAGACGTTTAATGATGGACATTGGATTTATTAAGAAATTAAGTCTTTGGACTCTCACTGTGAAAGACATCCTTAATAGGCAACAGTGTGCTTATTTGAGACTTCGTGGTACAATTCCACATCCATCAGTTTGGGTTCTTTGTGCCCTTATGTTTGGAAAACCTACGGGGATGCTGAAATCTCAAAACTCCTGTTTATGTGAGTTGTGTCAGCTAGTTTATGAATATTTACATACACTCATAGGTCTGACATCTGTCAGTGCCAAATATTATTTTGTTTTTAATGAGATAATTGATAGGTCTATCATTGTGACTCTAAACATTGCAGATCAATTCTGGGGAGGGATTCTATGAAAACAAATTCTGTTGGGAACAAAATGTGGAGAAAGCAAAATGCTATTGTTAAGTGAAAATGTTGCATTTGTTGTTAAGCTTATTCTATAGCAATACTTCGGGTCCAAATCATGACTCAGACAATGGCCAAAATATACTAGGGATGTCAGCTGACTCATATTTTTCAAAATTGTGAAGAAAAGAAGAGGAAATTCAGAGAAAAGCAAGCCACATGATAAAATAGTTTCAGAGGGCAGCCATGCTGGTCTGCAAGGAACTGCTAGATCCAAGCCCAGGAACACCTGAGAGAACTCTTGAGGGTCTATATGTTGTCAAATTCTTGTGGGTCTATATGTTGTCAAAGGCTTTCATGGCTGGATTTCATTAGTTGTTGTAGATTTTCCAGGCTGTATGGCCATGGTTTTGGAATTGTAGAACCTGACATTTTGCCAATAGGAATGTTTTGATTATTGATTGACTGGTTTTAATGTGAACTTAATGTTTTATTATTGTACTGTTTCACTTTTAAATGTTGTTAGCCGCCCTGAGCCTGCCCCGGCGGGGGAGGGCGGGATACAAATAAAATTTTACATTACATTACAATAGATGTGACTGGCATCCTCAGAAGTATAACACAGAAGGCCAGAGTTCTCTCTGTGCCAAGTGAGAAGAAGATGGTAGGTAGGTAATTTATATCTACTCAGGAAGGTGAGTAGGAAGGAAGGAAGAGAATTTAAAAATGAATAGGGCATGGTTTCCAGTCCTGAAAAACACAGTCCTGAAAATCTTACAACAGCACTACAGATAAGATTGGAATTTCAACAGCCAATCCAATGCAAAAGAACCTCCTCAGGAAAGCTCCTCCATTAGCACATCACAGCCTGGGAAACTCCTACAAGATAATGACTCAGCCCTACCCCACTATCCTGAGTAGATATAAATTAACTGCCTACCATCTTCTTCTCACTTTGACACAGAGGGAACTCTAGCCTTCTGTGTTATACCTCTGATGCCAGTCACAGCTGCTGGCAAAACATCAGGTTCTACAATGCCAAGACTATGGCCATACAGCCTGGAAAATCTATAACAAACTCCAGCCATGAAAATCTTCGACAACATATAGACCCACAAGAGTTTGAGGGAACATGCTTTCATGAGTCACGGCTTGTATCTAAGGAAGGGAGCTTGGATTCTGAAAACTCGCATCCTGAAGGCCTCTAAGGTGCCTCTGGACTCAAATGTACAAGATGGTTAAGTGGTCTGAAATGCTTAACTGAGGGGGTAAGAGGAGACTTTACCTTGTGAGGAGAAAGGGATATAGACTTTCAGTGTTTCTGCAATGCCTGTCTATTTACAAGTTAAGCCAGGTTGGCAGAGGGGGAATGGGCATTAGCCCCCTGATGTTTTTAAAAAAGAACATGCCTTTGGAACTTTTAAAGGCTACTTCTTGCAAGAGGCTGTGAAACATCTTTGCTGCCTCCATTCCAAAAACCAGAGTCTTTCTCCCACCTAAACAAGTGGAGGGTGTCCATGACCAGTCACTGCTGATGTAAAAAAACAACAACACACCATTGTCTGCTAAGGAATAACAACTAGTTTGGGTCTTCTGATGGAAGCGGTTCCATTTTCTCTAGTGAGGAGGCCATTTACTCTGAGAAGGCCCAAGCCTTATCCTGGAGAAAAGTCTACATGGCCTGTGGAGCTTCACTTGAGGTGGGAAACTAGGCTGGTGGAAGGGTGGTGGAAAGTGACATCAAGATGTAGCCAGTTTTATAGCAATCTCACAAGCTTTTCAAGGCAAGAGACTTGAGGTGGTTTGCCATTGCCTGCTTCTGTATAGCAACCCTGGATTTCCATTGTGTAGAGGCATCAGAAGCTGTGCTGAAAAACTGGTGTCTCTCTCTACCTCAAGAAAACAGCCCCCCCAGGCCCCCACATACCCCCAGGAAAGTTCCCCATTATAGCCTAGGCTTGGGGGATCATTGACTATAATGATCCCCCTAGGCTATAATGGAGCTGAAGGCATTTAAGGTGTTGCAGTTCCTTTAAATGGATTAATGAAGCTGCAGTTTCACCCAGAACAGTGTTTAAAGGGAGTGCACTCTCTTTAAATGCCGTTTAACAGTGGTGTTTTCCTGGATAATTGCAATATTATTATTATTATTATTATTATTATTATTATTATTATTATTATTATTATTATTATTATTATTATTATTATTATTCAGGATTGGCTATGTTGGATAGTCAATAACACACCCTCTTCTATATCTGGCTAAAAGAATAGCCGACAAATACTGATAAGCTATTCCTTATCAAACAGTAAATTAGTTGGACAAGAACATCACTATCCAATGTATTTCTTTTTAAGCTGTATTGACACACTCAAATAGGGATATTGGCTGCTTATCTCAATACATATACTAAACCCATCTTCCATTATATTTTAATGTATTTTTCATCTAATGGCAAATTATATGTATGTTACATGTTAAAATCCGTAGCAACACCTTCTCGCTGGTCCCCCCCGTTTTCACAGAGTTTGCTACGTCATGGTGCGACCGAATTGTCCGGCGGTATAACCGGATGGGCAGGCTGGGCCCACCAACTTCGTCAGCCTAAGAGAAGGAAAACTCTAACATCAAACCCGGGCAGATAGAGCTCGTTAATGTAACACCTACCACCTGGAGGACTCACTGCCGGCGTCCCGGCTTACTGGGCCATGGCAGATGACCCCCAGGTGAAAGGGTGGAGCCAGTACCGCGCACACTGCGCTTCACCTAAAAAATTCCTCTGCGCAGGCCTGAAGGGCATATCCACACACACAACCCACAACGCATCAAGTCCTGCAGCGATAGGCAAGGGGCGAAACGGCAGGTGGAAGGTGCCACTGGAAGCCGCAGTCCCGATCCTGCATGTAGGCGGTTCAGGATATTGGTCGCCTGATGCTAACCCGGAGACGAAAGCATCTTTCGGCAGCACCCTGAACGACCAAGCAGCCTTATCTAGGGACAGCACTGCTTGCTCCACACGGAGAGGGGCCTAGAAAAGGTGGCCTAAACAAAGCTCGTCTCCCCCACCCCAGTTGGCTAGCCGCGGTCAACGGGCATCCTTACTTGCGGTCGAAAAATAACAACAAAGAAAAGGCATGCACCTGCCTCACAAAGTGTGCAAAGACTAAAGCTTGCGTGTTGGAACATCAGAACCATGCTTGACACAGTAGGCAGTGGTCGCCCTGAACGACGCTCTGCTCTAGTTGCCCACGAACTTCTCAGGTTGAATATCGACATAGCAGCTCTCAGTGAGGTCCGTTTCCCTGAGGAAGGTAGTCTTCAAGAACACGGTGCTGGCTATACCCTCTACTGGTCGGGTAAGTCAAAGGCTGAGAGCCGCCTTTCTGGCGTTGGCTTCATGGTCAGGAACTCCATTGCCTCCAAACTCGAAAACCTGCCAACAGGTCACTCAGATCACATCATGTCCATGCGCCTCCCACTTTAAAACAAGCAGCATGCAACACTCTTCAGTGTGTATGCCCCAACCCTTCAAGCAGATCCTGCAGAAAAGAACAAGTTCTATGCTGATCTACGCAACCTCGTACAGAAGACCCCTACAGAGGACAAGGTGATCATCCTTGGCGACTTCAATGCCAGAGTAGGTAAAGACTCGGAAGCCTGGAAAGGAGTACTTGGCAAACACGGCGTTGGCAACTGCAATGACAACGGGCGCCTCCTGCTAGAATTCTGCATGGAGCACCAGCTCACCATCACCAACACTATCTTCCAGCAGAAGAACAGTCTGAAGACAACCTGGATGCACCCACGGTCCAAGCATTGGCACCTTATCGACTACATTCTGGTGCGCCAGAGAGACCTTCGAGATGTCTTACACACCCGAGTAATGCCCAGCGCAGAATGTCATACGGATCATCGTCTTGTACGCTGCAATCTCCGTCTTCACTTTAAACCCACACCCAGGAGACGAGGTATCCCTCGGAGGAAGTTTCAGGTTGGCAGCCTCCAGTCAGCCGAAGTTAAAGCTGCCTTCCAGGCAAAACTCCAGTCAAGAATTGAGGACCTCAGTTGCCCCACAGACCCTTCTCCAGAAGCACTCTGGGAACACCTAAAAACTACCGTCCTGCAGATCTCTGAAGAAGTCCTCGGGTTCTCCACAAGGAAGAACAAGGACTGGTTTGATGAGAACAATCAAGAGATCCAAGAATTACTGGCAAAAAAGAGATCTGCCTACCAAGCACATCTTGCTCAGCCCTCCTGTCCTGGGAAAAAAGCAACCTTTCGCGCTGCATGTAGCAACCTCCAGCGCAAGCTTCGAGACATTCAGAACGAGTGGTGGACCAAGCTTGCAGAGAGAACCCAGCTGTGTGCAGACACTGGTGATTTAAGAGGGTTCTACGAAGCCCTGAAGGCAGTATATGGTCCATCATATCAGGCTCAGAGTCCCTTGCATAGTGCAGACGGCCAAGTGCTCCTCACAGACAAGGCATCCATACTGAACCGGTGGTCGGAGTATTTTCAGGTTCTCTTCAGTGCCAACCGCGTAGTTCAAGATTCAGCAATCCACCTCACCCCACTTCAACCGGTGAAAACAGAGTTGGATGAGATCCCCACCCTAGAAGAGACTGTTAAAGCCATCAAGCAACTGAAAAGTGGCAAGGCAGCAGGAGTTGATGGAATTCCACCAGAGATCTGGAAGCATGGGGGCACAGTACTACATAGCTCACTTCACAAAGTACTTGTCACCTGCTGGGAACAAGGCAAATTACCACAGGACTTTCGAGATGCAATCATCATCACCCTATACAAGAACAAAGGGGAAAAGTCAGACTGCTCCAACTACCGGGGGATAACCCTGCTCTCCATTGCAGGCAAAATCCTTGCCAGAATACTCCTGAACAGACTGGTGCCCACCATTGCAGAAGAACTCCTCCCAGAGAGCCAGTGCGGCTTCAGAGCTAACAGGAGCACCACCGACATGGTATTTGTTCTCAGGCAGCTCCAAGAGAAATGCAGGGAACAGAACAAGGGTCTGTATGTGACTTTTGTCGACCTTACCAAAGCTTTCGATACCGTTAGCAGGAAAGGCCTGTGGCAAATCTTGGAACGTTTAGGATGTCCCCCAAGGTTCCTCAGCATGATCATCCAGCTACACGAAGACCAGCGAGGCCAAGTCAGACACTGCAACGACCTCTCGGAGCCCTTCCCAATAGGCACAGGTGTAAAGCAAGGCTGCGTTCTCGCGCCAACTCTCTTTACGATCTTCTTTAGCATGATGCTTCAAAGAGCCGCAGTAGATCTAGATGAGGACGATGGTGTCTACATCCGCTATCGCACCGATGGCAGCCTGTTCAACCTGAGGCGACTAAAGGCACACTCCAAGACAATGGAAAAACTCATCCGAGAGCTACTGTTTGCTGATGATGCTGCACTCGTCTCCCACTCGGTATCAGCTCTGCAGCATATGACGTCCTGCTTTGCAGAGGCTGCCAAGCTATTCGGCCTAGAAGTTAGTCTGAAGAAGACAGAAGTTCTCCACCAGCCTGCACCCCAGGAAGATTATCACCCTCCCTGCATCACTGTGGGTCAATCAGTTCTGAAGACAGTCCAGCAGTTCAGCTACCTGGGGTGCATCATCTCCTCAGATGCCAAGATCGACAAGGAGATTGACAACAGGCTGGCAAAGGCAAACCGTGCATTTGGCCGACTGCACAAAAGAGTGTGGCGCAACAAGCATCTGAAAAAAGGCACAAAGATCAATGTTTACAAAGCGGTTGTGATGACAACCCTCATCTATGGCTCCGAATCGTGGGTTTTATACCGTCATCACCTGCAACTCCTTGAGCGCTTTCATCAGCGCTGCCTTCGCACCATCCTCAACATCCACTGGAGTGACTTTGTGACCAACACTGAAGTCCTCAAGAGGGCGGAGGTTACAAGCATCGAGGCACTGCTGTTGAAGACGCAGCTGCGCTGGGCAGGGCATATTTCTAGGATGGAAAACCACCGCCTTCCCAAGATTGCCCTGTATGGCGAACTCTCCACCGGCCATCGAAATAGAGGGGCACCAAAGAAGAGGTACAAGGACTCCTTGAAGAAATCCCTTAGCACCTGTCACATCAACCATCACCAGTGGTCTGACCTAGCCTCAGATCGCAAAGCATGGAGGCACACCATCCACCTGGCTGTCTCTTCCTTTGAGAACACACGCATAGCTGGTCTTGAGGACAAAAGGAGATTGAGGAAGAATCGCACTGCTACAGGACCAACCCTAAATCAGACTTTTCCCTGCAGCCGCTGTGGCCGGACCTGCCTGTCCCGCATTGGTCTTGTCAGCCACCAGCGAGCCTGCAGCAAACGTGGACTATTGCACCCTTCTTAAATCTTCGTTCGCGAAGCCAAGCCGAGAGAGAGAGAGACATGTTAAAAAGTAACTTATTTGGATAGGAAAAACTTCTAAGAAATGCCCTCATTTTGGCCCAGGCTTATACAACAGAGTGATTAACGGACATTCTCCCATTTTGACATGTTATTGTTTTATTGGTTTCTCACACTCATGTTACCCAGATCAAAGGTTTGCTCAGTTTGTTAATTTTACTATTCTTTCTGTCACTGGCTCTTAAATTTGTGCCATTTTGCATTTTAAACCACGGCCTCCCAGCTATATGCAGCTCTGCTCACTGTACCTGATTCCTTGTCAGATGAAGTGTGCGTAGACCACACAAAAGCTTACATTCTGCATAAAACTTTGTTGTCCTTAAAGGCGCCACTTGACTCCTACTTTGTATTTTCCAGCTGTTTTTTTGGCTTGGGTAGAGTTGAATACATAATCCCAGCAGGAACTCATTTGCATATTATGCCACACCCCCTGACATCACCATTGTATCACACAGGGCTTCTTTGTAGAAAAAGCCCAGCAGGAACTCACTTGCTTATTAGGCCACACCCCGACACCAAGCCAGCCGGAACTGTGTTCCTGTGCGTTCCTGCTCAAAAAAAGCCCTGGTCCCTAGTTTCTGGTGGGGGCTTTTAAGGAGCAGGGGCATGCAACACAGATGTGGTATCGATGCAGCAAATGCCCTTCCAGCGCAAAACCAGAAGTGATGTCATCATGCCACTCTAGGTTTCTCTGAAATGAATCCAAGAGCGCCAAACCTGCACAGTGAGGTCTCTTCTAGGTTTGTGCCAGAAACTATGTCACAGCACTGGTGCAATGCCTACCCCCGTTTCCTCTTGCCACTCTACTGAGCAACATTCCCCCAGCACTTCTCCTTTAAGCAAATTGGATGCGATTTTAAAAAATGCTTCCCATCGTTTTCTATTTCTTTGCACTTTCCCGCCAATGCAGAATTTTTCAGCACTATCTGCATCAATAAATCAGTGTTATACATTACATAGATATATACCATATAGATTATACATAGTCATGCCTATACAGAAGAAGATATTGGATTTATATCCCACCCTCCACACTGAATCTCAGAGCGGCTCACAATCTCCTTTACCTTCCTCCCCCACAACAGACACTCTGTGAGGTGGGTGGGGCTGAGAGAGCTCTCCCAGAAGCTGCCCTTTCAAGGACAGCTCTGCGAGAGGTATGGCTGACCCAAGGCCATTCCAGCGGCTGCAAGAGGAAGAGTGGGGAATCAGTACAAACAGTACAATTAACAAAACCAGGATGTGACGGAACCGGCCCGATTCTGCCTTCAGACCCGGTCCCGTCAACTCCCTATTGAGTCGCCAACTCCTGGAGGGAGCTATTTCTCCTCAGGCCACTTGGGCTCGCTGCCACCACCTGCTCAGTCTAGGGGTTCAGATTGAGAGGAACAGGACTCCCAATCCCCCTCTCCAGCTACGAGGCCAGGCCTCAAGGCCCTTTGCCACCCTGTACTTGGGTATCACAGAGACCTCAGCACTTCTTTGGGGAACCCCTGGAGGATTGGCACATTACCCAACTGCATGCCTTCCCCCTTCCCCGGGGCTCCCTTCTTAAAGCAGCGTGGTCTAACGCGGTTGGGGATCTATGTGGTACAGAGTTTGACTGCCAGCATTCAAAACAGTAAAAATATTTAATTAAAAGAGAAAAAGAAAAGAAAAGAAAAGCACAACGAAAACAGTTGCATGTAAAAGGTTAGCACAGCACAGCACCCGCACAGCAAACAGCATGACAAAGAAAAGGTGGTTATAAACGCATCCTACTGTCCCTGGTCTAAACTTGCCCTGTCTTGAGGATGACTTACTTGGTCTGACTGCCTGGGGGCCTCCTTTTCCTGAGTAGGCCTATCCCACAGTCAGGAGCCCCCATGCTCACAACCTCCTCCTTTGAGCGCCAGTTGAGGACTGCTTCTCTTCCTGCCTAACTCACATGCCAAGAACAAAAGAACTTCCTGCCGCTCTAGGAGGCTTTCCCCCTAGAGTTGCTGGTTTGCCTCTGGAAGGGAGGGGGGGGGGTTGGAGGGAGGCTAGGCCAAAGCCTGCTTAGCAGTTTCATGTTCCCTCCCAACTAAGATGGCGTTTCTCCACACAGGAGATAATTAAAAATGCATAGAAGATAAAAACAGCTACACAACTGGACCATCAACTCAGTTATAGCTCCAGAGGGTTCTGGAGACCAAGTCCCATGAAGAAAGGCTAAAGGAGCTGGGCATGTTTAGCCTGGAGAGGAGGCAGCTGAGAGGTGATGGGATCACCATCTTCAAGTACTTGAAGGGCTGACCTATAGAAGATGGGGTGGAATTGTTTTCTGTGGCCCCGGAAAGTAGGACCAGAACCAATGGGTTGAAATTAAATCAAGAGTTTCCTGCTCAGCATTAGGAAGAACTTCCTGACCATTAGAGCAGTTCCTCAGTGTAACAGGCTTCCTCAGGAGGTGGTGGGCTCTCCTTCCTTGGAGATTTTTAAACAGAGGCTGGATGGCCATCTGATAGCAATGAAGATCCTGTGAATTTAGGGGGAGGTATTTGTGAGTTTCCTGTATTGTGCAGGGGGTTGGACTAGATGACCCTGGAGGTCCCTTCCAACTCTATGATTCTACTAGATGGGCCTGCCTTAGAGATGGAAAATACAACCCATCTAATTTTCTTTAGTGCTTTTAATATGTTCTTTTGATATTACAGGATTGACTAACCTATTGAGTAACATGAGGCTAATAGTTACATCTTTACTTAGTCTTAAAGACCGTGTTCTTGGTTTGTTGCATGCCTACGTGAAGGGTAACACAAAAGATCCAGTGCACCTTGTCATAGTTCTATGACAGTCACAATTACATCAACCAAACAAGATGAAAGGGCTGCCCAGCGAAGTTCTATGTCTTCAAGCATTTGCACTTATCCAATTGCCACACCATTTGTAACTCCCACATCATTTCTCAATCACAGCTAAGGCCCTGGGCTTAGCGAACGTTTTAATGCCACACAGTCAAAAAACAGAGTTTATTGTTTAGGAACAACTAATGGGTTGCTGTAATTCACACTTTCTTCTCAGCAAGGGGAAAATGCTTAGTAACAGACGTACAGTTTAGGATAACAGGCTTTGCTAGTTTCCACCAAGTCAGATCACATGATAAGAAGTTGAAAACAATCACGTATCAGTTATATAACATGGGCTGTCTTCAGTGATGTGGAGGCACATCATTAGGAGCAAATGAGATTATTTCCTAATGTAAGGATACAAAATGTAAGAAAAGCTCTACTGGATCAGAAGAAGGCCTGTCTGGTCCAGCATTATTTCCAACAATGGCTAGCCAGATCCCTCAGGAAGCTTGGAAATGCTGCAGACAGTTGGACATCTGTATGTCTCCAGCACCTGGTAATTTGATGTACCCTTAGGCTTTGAATTCAGCAGGAGCTCACAGGATCACAGCTCCTGAACCTTTCTGAGGGTCCCCCCTCCTCCTCCCCACCTACCTACCTTGTCCATTGAATAGTAGGTGAAGCTGCATAACAATCTCTGGATTAGGAGAGCTGGCAGCCAGCCACCCACCAGGGGTTTTGCCACACCGCCAGCAGCCCTCAATAACCCTGGAGAAGCCCATTCCACCCCTTCTCCATTTCTTATGTGATTTTGGGTGGCGGTGGCTTGCTGGCCTTTTGACTGGGGAGACAGCCCAGGAGAGTCCCAGGCAAGTGAGGCCTGCTTGGGCTGGCTGGATCTCTAGCCAGCCCAAGCAGGCCTCACTTGCCCGGGGCTCTCCTTTTTTGCATTGGGTTGCTTTTGGCAGGGGAGGGCATATGCTAGAGCTCTGCCACCTATTTTTCTACAAAGTGACCCCTGTGTGCACCACATATGGAATCCCATTTCAGAATCATGGTTAATGATTGTTGATGCACCCACTTTTTATGATTTCTCCCTCAGCCTTTACTTCAAGGATTCAGATTCCAGCTGTAACTGAAGAAGTCACAGTATTGCCGGGACCATGGAGGAGATGGTAAACCACAGCAAAGATAAAATTCTGACTATGTAATGAATATATAGTATCAAAATACAAAAAGTGTATCAACAATACAAGCAACAAGTCAAGCAACAAGTTAAAACCTCATAAGTTCCACAGTGTTCCTACTGTCCTTATGTGGCACAACGCCACCAAATTATCTTCCGATGCAATATTTGAGGAAAAGGTCAAATGGAGAACCGGTCTGCTTAGCAAGCCGTTTCGGATCTCTAATCCTTCTTTTAGGGACCAATCTTGTATATTATGTGCAATTTTCTAGGTCCAGTAGTGCCAAAAATTATTCAATCATCAACTGCATCAGTCCAGAATTCCTAGCTTCCTCTAATCTTCACACATAATAGTGGGAACACCACAGTTAATACATTCCTTGCCAGCAAAACAGGCACATCCAAGGATTCAGATTCCAGCTGTAAGTGAAGAAGTCAGCAGTGACTCACTAAAGTTCATCTCATGACACAGATCTTGTTCATCTTTCGGGTGCTCCTGGCCTCTTTCCTGCTGCTACAGACAGGCTAATGCGGCAGGCAGCCCATCTCCATCTACCTCCACAGAAGCAAGACAGTTTTTCAACACAAAGGGGTTTAATTAAAGCCAGGGGCGGGGGGAGTTCACAATATAAAGAAAAAGCGATGGTGCCCAGTAGACCCTCAAGCCACCTCTCAGCTCCCTGTGAGGAGGCCAGTCTAGGGACTTACTCAGTGGCCTTTTTTGTAGAAAAACAGGTGGAGCTCATTAGCATAACTTATTCGCATATGCCACCCCCCACCAGCCAAAAGCAACCCAACGCAAGAAAGGAGAGCCCTGGGCGAGTGAGGCTTGCTTGGGCTGGCTAGAGATCCAGCCAGCCCAAGCAGGCCTCACTCACCTGGGGCTCTCCTTGTCCTTACCCCCAGTCAAAAGGCCAGGAAACCACCTAGGCTTCCCAACCCCCCCCCTGCCGGGGGACCCCTGGATTAGTAACCTCCTCTCCCGCTCTCCAAAACTCTGGAAGCGGGGGGGGGGGGGAAGGTGCTGTCTCTTTCCTTGCCTCCCTCCCTTGCAGGCTTCAGGCTTCTCCCTTTCTCTAGGTCACAAAGACCCGCCCACCGCCAGCCTGCTATTCGCTCCAGTCCAGCCTTCCTTCGTGAGGTGCATGCTGGGACTCATCGCCGGCTGCCGGGTGGCATCTCCTCGGGGAGTCTGGCCAGCGGAGGGGGAGGGAGCTCCACCCCCAGAGGACCATGTGCGTTTCTACCTCCAGCGGCTTCAGTCACTGATTGAAAGGCTTCCTCTTGGGCTTGGGTGTCTGTGTTACTTTGAAGAAGTTGGCAGCAACTCGTGAGTAGAGAGGCCAATCCCCCTTCAGTGTTGCCAGAAATGGGGGGGGGGGAATCTGCTGAGCACTTCATTATTCTCTATGTGGAGATCGATTCTCATAGGGTATAATGGGGAATTGATCTTGAGGTTTCGGGGGCTCTGGGGGTGCTGTTTTTTGAGGTAGAGGCACCAAATTGTCAGTATAGTATCTAGTGACTCTTCCCAAAGTATCCCCCAAGTTTCTAAATGATTGGACCATGGGGTCCAATTCTATTTTCTCCAAAAGAAGGTGCCCCTATCCTTAATTATTTCCTATGGAAGGAAGACATTTTAAAAGGTGTGCGGTCCCTTTAAATGTGATGCCCAGAACTCCCTTGGAGTTCAATTATGCTTGTCACACCCTTGTTCCTGTTTCCGCCCCGATGTCTCCTGGCTCCACCCCCAAAGTCCCCAGATATTTCTTGAATTGGACTTGGCAACCCTAAAACCACCTGCCACCCAAAATCAAATAAAAATGTGGCATGGGCTTCTCCAGGGGTTAATGAAGGCTGCTGGGGGTGTGGCAAAGCTCCTGGTGGCTGGCTGGCTGCCCGCTCTCCAAATCCAGGAATTGTTATGCAGATGCATCTATTATTCAATGGACAAGGTAGGTGGGGAGGTGGAAGGAGAACACTCGGAAAGGTTCAGGAGCTGTGCTCCTGCGAGCTCCTGCTGAATTCAAGGCCTGGACTTACTACCAGGGTGCTATAAACCTAATATCTAGGGGGAGGCAAAGCTCTTCCACCTTCCCCTAAGGCTGCTGCCACCAGACTGGTATTTTTTTACAGGGCCCAATCCACCCTGGTTCCCCCGAGGGATCAACGACCACCAGATAACTAAAAGATGCTTATGGCATTCACACCTTCTTCAGAGTAGGGCCAAAAGGGATTGGTCCCTTTGCAAGCCACTGACACCAAACAAAAGGTTAACAAAAATTTATTCTTAACAGTACAGGTATTTCCCCAACACCATATCACAAAATAATAAAAAGCTTTAACAGCTATCTAGTTACCTTGACCCTCAGGCCAATTGTAGAGAGCTAAAAAGGTTCAGAGTTCCACAGGCACTCCCTTCTGGGACGGTCTGGCCAAATCCACCAGGGTTTCCAAAAATACTCTTACTGACCCTCAGACCACCATGGCTCCTTGCTTAAGCAAGCAGCCAGAAACTAAGACTAGGAGGAAAAAGCTCCTCTTTGACTAGCCCACCAGCCTCTAATTGGCAATCAAGGCCTGATACCTTGCAGCTAGTGGCTCCACAACAGAAGGTGAGAAATCCTGTAGAACTTAGGTCAACTTAAACCTTAGCCTTGGCGCTATAAAGGCAGTCTCTGATATCTCTTCTGGTCACTTGGCAATTCCTGCACCAAGAAACATGCCCCTGATGGTTCAACGAGGCCCCACTCTTCCTCTTCCTTTTTATACTCTTCACCCTATTAGGTTGCTGCCTCCAAGGACTTAGCATCACCTGGTGATCTGTTGAGTCCTGCCTGGAGTCTGTGTTTACACCTAGAGCTGCCTTAACCCTTTAGAGAGAGCCAATTTGGTTAAGTTGTAGTGGTTAAGTGTGCGGACTCTTATCTGGGAGAACCGGCTTTGATTCCCCACTCCTCTGTTTGCACCTGCTGGAATGGCCTTGGGTCAGCCATAGTTTTCATAGGAGTTGCCCTTGAAAGGGCATCTTCTGGAAGAGCTCTCTCAGCCCCACCCACCTCACAGGGTGTCTGTTGTAGGGAAAGAAGATAAAGGAGATTGTAAGCCGCTCTGATTCAGAGAGAAGGGTGGGGTATAAATCCACAGTTGTCTTCTTTTTATCTGGGAGAGCCCGGTTTGATTCCCCACTCCTCTTGCACCCGCTGGAATGGTCCTGGGTCAGCCATAGCTATCGCAGGAGTTGTCCTTGAAAGGGCAGCTGCTGTGAGAGCCCTCTCAGCCCCACCCCCCTCACAGGGTGTCTGTTGTGGGGGGAGAAGATATAGGAGATTGTGAACCGCTCTGATTCAGAGAGAAGGGTGGGGTATGAATCTGCAGTCTTCTTCTTCTGGCTGGATAAGTAAGAGGAGGTTAATCCCGTAGCCATTTACGGTTATGGAACCAGTAGAGAACATGCTTGAAGCTAGGATAAAATAATCTGACCACTCCTCGGGGGTTCTTCCACAGTGTCACAACAGTAGGGAAGTGAACACTTGT
Organism: Heteronotia binoei; assembly: GCF_032191835.1. NCBI lineage: Eukaryota > Metazoa > Chordata > Lepidosauria > Squamata > Gekkonidae > Heteronotia > Heteronotia binoei. Next base: position 5,367,912 of record NC_083226.1, on the reverse strand, counting down.
GGCTCCTACCAGTCTTCTTTCTCAAGGGCTTGGCCTTCAACAAGACCTTGTATCACCCTTTCTCAAGGAACCTCTGCACTTGGCTTATTAAATGGAAAAAGAAAGGAACTGTTCGCTTGCACAATATTGTGGAAGGGGAATCCAGAAACTAGTGCTACCAGGTCCCTGTTGGCCACTGTGCAGACTGGGAGGGTTGGGTTCTCAGATACAACAGAAACACCTGGAGACTTGGAGGTGGAGCTTGGGGAGTGAAATAAAGTGAATTCAGCCAGCTCTGAATCAACCAAGAACAATTTATTACAAGAAGAAACAGTCACAAACTACCCAGGCAAATCACTCACTGTGGCTGACTTAAACATGTCTCCTTTAGTTGGCTGCAGTTACTCCTATTGGCTCACTCCAGAATCCTTCATTTGCATCTCTTTGTTACAAGTTGTTACATGCCTAGCATCCTGACTGGCCAGTTCTTCCAGGCTTCAGGATCCTGGTTTGCAAGGAGTGCCTGTCTCAAGCTCAGGCAACAAGAACCCCATGAGATGCTATACACAACAGGGAGGACAGGGACCTCAGTGGTGTTCGATGCCAGAGAGTCCACCCTCCAATGTTTCCATTTTCTCTAGGCAAACTGATCTCTGTTGTCTGGAAATGAGCTGTAATTCCAGGGAAGATGTAATTCCCCCTGAAAGATGGCATCCCCACCAGAAGCTAATATGAATATTGTGAAGGACTCCTTTCTGCTTGCTTAAACATGGTGCCCATGAGCACCGTGGTGTCTTCCAACATCCATCCTGGAGCCTGACAAGACTTTTAAGGAAGTGGGTGGGGCCAGGTGGGGATTTTGCTTAGCAAGGCTCCCGATTGGCCTGGAGGTTTGATTGGCTGTGAAGATATTTAAAAATGTTGCTTTTGGCAGCAGCTCCAAGCACACCATAAGGAACTTTACTGTGTGACTGAAAGTGAGCTGCAGCATCCATTTTGTGGCTGACTCCACCTCACATGGCAGCCATTTTGTGGCTACAGCCAACACATTGAGCCAGAATTTCAATGGATGCCCCCCAGCACAAAAAGTTAGGGTCGAAATGGATCACAAATCAATCTTGCTGGCCAACACCCAGTTCTAGGAAAGAGCAAGAAAAATTACTGTAAATCCTCTCCAAGTCTTTAATAATTTTATGAACTTCCGTCATCTCTTCCTCTACACAGTTAAGAAAAAACAAAGCTTTAGCCTTGGAGGGCTCTTATCAGCCCCCCAAACAACTGGCTGTCATCTGTTTACTTCTCCTTCTCTCTTGTTTCCTTCTGCATTGCAGCTTGCTTCACAAGATTTGCTCAATCGTACAGGAGCTACAGAGCAAAACCTCTATTTTCTCCATTGGCTGAGGCTCCTTCCTTGGGGAGGAAGGTGGGGAGGGAGAGCTTGCTTTGCCAGGCTCTCTCAATCTCACAGCAGAGCTACTGAGCCAAGCCTCTCTTCCTTCTATTAGCTGAGGCTGCTCCCCCTCCTGGTTCCCTGGGGAAGGAAGGAAAGAGCCAGAGCTTCCTTTGCCCAGTTCCCTGGATCCCATGAAAGAGATACAAAGAAAGCATCTTTAAGACCAACAAGAGCTAATGTTTTAAGCATGTGTTGTTGTTTTTTTAAAAAAATCTTTAATTGTGTTTGTGTCCTTTATAACGTTTATATCTCTGCTACCTAATCTTAAATTGGTACATACATGGCCTGGTGCAACATGGCCTAAACCTCCCCCCCTCCCCTCCCAAAAAAGGTAAAGGTAGTCCCCTGTGCAAGCACCAGTCGTTTCTGATTCTGGGGTGACATCACATCACAACGTTTTCATGGCAGACTCTTTTTACAGGGTGGTTTAACATTGCCTTCCCCAGTCCTCTACACTCCACCCCCCCCCCCAGCAAGCTGGGTACTCATTTTACTGACCTCGGAAGGATGGAAGGCTGAGTCAATCTGGAGCCGGCTACCTGAACCCAGCTTTTGATGGGATCAAACTCAGGTTGTGAGCAGAGCTTTGGACTGCAGTGCTGCAGCTTACCAGTCTGCCCCATGGGGTACCATTCCTGGCTGAACAAGGTCTCATTTATGTCAGATCTGGTCCTAATAACAAATGAGTTCGACACCCCTGCTTTAGCCCTTCCTGACAAAGGGAAGACATTCCAACCCCATGATTATGTTCACTGCCCTGTCCCATGGTGTTGGCATTTACTGCTGGAAAAGTGAGATATTTTGTAAATTTTGCTGGGTTCCAGGAGGTCAAGAGACAGCCAATACAGTAATCTCGCTTCCACAGCTCCTCCAAAACTTTGTTCTTGAAAGCAAGCAAAGTCTCACTTCTCCTCCATTCGATGTGGTCAAAACATAAAGGTTAAACCACTGCTAATGGGCCAGTATGGATCTGCCTGGAAAAGAAATGTTAATTAGATCCATATTGACTGCGACCACTTTGCTGAGTGGAAGCCATTAAGAGTCGTCCTGAAGGGCAAGAGGCACGCATGCTAAATAGTGACCCCTTCAAAATGCACTGTGCTGATGAGGCCTGGTGAGGAACTTCACTGCGCAATGCAGTGGTGGGAAGTGCCATCAGGTCACATACCAATTCCCCACTAGCCTTATGCCGCTCTCATGCTCCTCTTCTCCGCCGGGGCTTCCGTCGGACTTCACACTATCTCCCCCGGGACTGCAGCTTGCTCTGCTTTTCACATGACAAACAGAAACTGGTTTTTAGAGGATCTTGTTTGCTGTGCAAAAGAGGCGGAGCGAGTTGCAGCCCCGGGGCAGATAGTGAGGAAATCCGACGGAAGCCCCATGGAGAAGGGGAGAGTGAGAGCGGCATAAGGCTAGTGGGAAATTGGTCACAGCCGACTCAGGGACACCTCTCCATGGGTTTTTAAAGCAAGAGGCATTTAGAGGCTGTTTGCCATTGCCTGCCTCTGCGTAGCAACCCCGGACTTCCTTGGTGGTCTCCGATGCAAACACTAACCAAGACCAATACTGCTTGGCTTTTGAGATCTGAGTCATCCAGGTCAGGGTGGAGACAAAAAAAAATGGTTTGCCATTGCCTGCCTGGGAATAGCAGCCTTGGACTTCCTTAAGAACACAGGAAGAGCCCTGATGGATCACGGCAATGGTCCATCTAGTACAGCATCTTGTCCCACACATAAGAGAAGCCCTGTTGGATCAGGCCAATGGCCCCTCCAGTCCAACACTCTGTGTCACATAAGAACATAAGAGAAGCCCTGTTGGATCAGGCCAGTGGCCCCTCCAGTCCAACACTCTTTGCCACATAAGAACATAAGAGAAGCCCTGTTGGATCAGGCCAATGGCCCCTCCAGTCCAACACTCTGTGTCACATAAGAACATAAGAGAAGCCATGCTGGATCAGGCCAGTGGCCCCTCCAGTCCAACACTCTTTGCCACATAAGAACATAAGAGAAGCCCTGTTGGATCAGGCCAATGGCCCATCCAGTCCAACACTCTGTGTCACATAAGAGCATAAGAGAAGCCCTGTTGGATCAGGCCAATGGCCCATCCATTCCAACACTCTGTGTCACATAAGAACATAAGAGAAGCCATGTTGGATCAGGCCAGTGGCCCCTCCAGTCCAACACTCTGTGTCACATAAGAACATAAGAGAAGCCCTGTTGGATCAGGCCAGTGGCCCCTCCAGTCCAACACTCTGTGTCACATAAGAACATAAGAGAAGCCATGCTGGATCAGGCCAATGGCCCATCCAGTACAACACTCTATGTCACATAAGAACATAAGAGAAGCCATGCTGGATCAGGCCAATGGCCCATCCAGTCCAACACTCTATGTCACATAAGAACATAAGAGAAGCCCTGTTGGATCAGGCCAGTGGCCCCTCCAGTCCAACACTCTATGTCACATAAGAACATAAGAGAAGCCCTGTTGGATCAGGCCAGTGGCCCATCCAGTCCAACACTCTGTGTCACATAAGAACATAAGAGAAGCCCTGTTGGATCAGGCCAGTGGCCCATCCAGTCCAACACTCTGTGTCACATAAGAACATAAGAGAAGCCCTGTTGGATCAGGCCAGTGGCCCCTCCAGTCCAACACTCTATGTCACATAAGAACATAAGAGAAGCCCTGTTGGATCAGGCCAGTGGCCCATCCAGTCCAACACTCTGTGTCACATAAGAACATAAGAGAAGCCCTGTTGGATCAGGCCAGTGGCCCCTCCAGTCCAACACTCTGTGTCACATAAGAACATACGAGAAGCCCTGTTGGATCAGGCCAATGGCCCATCCAGTCCAACACTCTATGTCAGATAAGAACATAAGAGAAGCCCTGTTGGATCAGGCCAGTGGCCCATCCAGTCCAACACTCTGTGTCACATAAGAACATAAGAGAAGCCCTGTTGGATCAGGCCAGTGGCCCCTCCAGTCCAACACTCTGTGTCACATAAGAACATACGAGAAGCCCTGTTGGATCAGGCCAGTGGCCCATCCAGTCCAACACTCTGCGTCACATAAGAACATAAGAGAAGCCCTGTTGGATCAGGCCAGTGGCCCCTCCAGTCCAACACTCTGTGTCACAGAAGAACATAAGAGAAGCCCTGTTGGATCAGGCCAGTGGCCCCTCCAGTCCAACACTCTGTGTCACATAAGAACATAAGAGAAGCCCTGTTGGATCAGGCCAGTGGCCCATCCAGTCCAACACTCTGTGTCACATAAGAACATAAGAGAAGCCCTGTTGGATCAGGCCAGTGGCCCCTCCAGTCCAACACTCTGTGTCACATAAGAACATAAGAGAAGCCCTGTTGGATCAGGCCAGTGGCCCCTCCAGTCCAACACTCTGTGTCACATAAGAACATAAGAGAAGCCATGCTGGATCAGGCCAATGGCCCATCCAGTACAACACTCTATGTCACATAAGAACATAAGAGAAGCCATGCTGGATCAGGCCAATGGCCCATCCAGTCCAACACTTTATGTCACATAAGAACATAAGAGAAGCCCTGTTGGATCAGGCCAGTGGCCCATCCAGTCCAACACTCTGTGTCACATAAGAACATAAGAGAAGCCCTGTTGGATCAGGCCAGTGGCCCCTCCAGTCCAACACTCTGTGTCACATAAGAACATAAGAGAAGCCATGCTGGATCAGGCCAGTGGCCCCTCCAGTCCAACACTCTGTGTCACATAAGAACATAAGAGAAGCCATGCTGGATCAGGCCAATGGCCCATCCAGTACAACACTCTATGGCACATAAGAACATAAGAGAAGCCATGCTGGATCAGGCCAATGGCCCATCCAGTCCAACACTCTATGTCACATAAGAACATAAGAGAAGCCCTGTTGGATCAGGCCAGTGGCCCATCCAGTCCAACACTCTATGTCACATAAGAACATAAGAGAAGCCCTGTTGGATCAGGCCAGTGGCCCATCCAGTCCAACACTCTATGTCACATAAGAACATAAGAGAAGCCATGCTGGATCAGGCCAATGGCCCATCCACTCCAACACTCTGTGTCACAGAAGAACATAAGAGAAGCCATGTTGGATCAGGCCAGTGGCCCCTCCAGTCCAACACTCTGTGTCACAGAAGAACATAAGAGAAGCCATGTTGGATCAGGCCAGTGGCCCCTCCAGTCCAACACTCTGTGTCACATAAGAACATAAGAGAAGCCCTGTTGGATCAGGCCAGTGGCCCATCCAGTCCAACACTCTGTGTCACATAAGAACATAAGAGAAGCCCTGTTGGATCAGGCCAGTGGCCCCTCCAGTCCAACACTCTGTGTCACATAAGAACATAAGAGAAGCCCTGTTGGATCAGGCCAGTGGCCCCTCCAGTCCAACACTCTGTGTCACATAAGAACATAAGAGAAGCCATGCTGGATCAGGCCAATGGCCCATCCAGTACAACACTCTATGGCACATAAGAACATAAGAGAAGCCATGCTGGATCAGGCCAATGGCCCATCCAGTCCAACACTTTATGTCACATAAGAACATAAGAGAAGCCCTGTTGGATCAGGCCAGTGGCCCATCCAGTCCAACACTCTGTGTCACATAAGAACATAAGAGAAGCCCTGTTGGATCAGGCCAGTGGCCCCTCCAGTCCAACACTCTGTGTCACATAAGAGAAGCCATGCTGGATCAGGCCAGTGGCCCCTCCAGTCCAACACTCTGTGTCACATAAGAACATAAGAGAAGCCATGCTGGATCAGGCCAATGGCCCATCCAGTACAACACTCTATGGCACATAAGAACATAAGAGAAGCCATGCTGGATCAGGCCAATGGCCCATCCAGTCCAACACTCTATGTCACATAAGAACATAAGAGAAGCCCTGTTGGATCAGGCCAGTGGCCCATCCAGTCCAACACTCTATGTCACATAAGAACATAAGAGAAGCCCTGTTGGATCAGGCCAGTGGCCCATCCAGTCCAACACTCTATGTCACATAAGAACATAAGAGAAGCCATGCTGGATCAGGCCAATGGCCCATCCAGTACAACACTCTATGTCACATAAGAACATAAGAGAAGCCCTGTTGGATCAGGCCAGTGGCCCATCCAGTCCAACACTCTGTGTCACATAAGAACATAAGAGAAGCCATGTTGGATCAGGCCAATGGCCCATCCAGTACAACACTCTATGTCACATAAGAACATAAGAGAAGCCATGCTGGATCAGGCCAATGGCCCATCCAGTACAACACTCTATGTCACACAGTGAAGAAAGAAGAATTGCAGATTTATACCCTGCCCTTCTCCCTGAATCAGAGACTCAGAGCGGCTTACAATCTCCCTTGTCTTCTCCCCACACAACAGACACCCTGTGAGGTGGGTGGGGCTGAGAGGGCTCTCACATCAGCTGCCCTTTCAAGGACAACTCCTGCAAGAGCTATGGCTGACCCAAGGCCATTCCAGCAGGTGCAAGTGGAGGAGTGGAGAATCAAACCCGGTTCTCCCAGATAAGAGTCCGCACACTTAACCACTACACCAAACTGGCTCTTGACCACTATACCAAAGTGGTCAAAACATCTAAGTGCCACCAGGGGGTCAACCAGTGGGGCCAGGACACTAGAAGCCCTCTCACCGTTGCCCTCCCCCAAGCACCAAGAATACAGAGCATCACTGCCCCAGACAGAGAGTTGCCCCAGATAGAGACAGAGGGTGTCAAATGCCACAGCAGGGGCCCCCAAGTTGGTGCCCATGTTCAACATAGTACCCGCCAACACCTTTCCTGGCACCTGCCAAATATTTTTAAGAAGTGAGCAAGGCCGAGTGGGTAGGGTTGCCAAATCCCTCCACCGCTGCAGCGGGGGGACTGTTCTCTTGTGCATGCTTTGCACGCATGACGTGATGATGTCACCTGGAAATGACTCCATCACGCCAGGGGCATGCCGGGGATGCCCTAGGACTTCCAACAAAACTCTATAGTACCATAGAGTTTTTACCGCAAGTCCTAGAGCATCCCTGGCATGATGTCCTTGGTGTGAATGTCACTTCCGGGTGACATCATTGTGCTAGGCATGACACCTGGTGATGGGGCTGTTTGGGGGCAGGGATCCCCGCAGTTGCCTGCTTCCTGCTGGCAGGTTGGGGTCCTCCAGACCAGGGGATACTCTGCCCCTGGTGGGAGTTTGCCAGCCCTATGGGTGGGGCTTCTGACCAGCAAGGCTTATTGTGCACTGCAGATTTGATTGGCTGTGCAGGGTTTTTTTTAAAAAAAATGTTTTGGCAGCAGTTTGTCATCACAGCAGAAGAATCTTCACTGTGTGACCAGAGGGAAGCTGTGGCAGCCATTTTGCGGGGGGAGGGTGGGCTAGGCCTCCTGCAGCTGCCATTTTGTGTCAGCCATTTTGTGTCTGCACCCATGGCACTTTATCAGAATTTCAAAGGCACCCACCACTCAAAAAGGTTGGGGATCCCTGCGCTAGACTTATAGAGTAGCTTGAGAGTAGGGACAGAAGGGAAACACCACAGCAACAATGAAGACTGAGAGCCAGTTTGGTGTAGTGGTTAAGTGTGCGGACTCTTATCTGGGAGAACCCGGTTTGATTCCCCACTCCTCCACTTGCAGCTGCTGGAATGGCCTTGGGTCAGCCATAGCTCTGGCAGAGGTTGTCCTTGAAAAGGCAGCTGCTGTGAGAGCCCTCTCCAGCCCCACCCACCTCACAGGGTGTTTGTTGTGGGGGAGGAAGGGAAAGGAGATTGTAGGCTGCTCTGAGACTCTGTCCTTGAAAGGGCAGCTGCTGTGAGAGCCCTCTCAGCCCCACCCACCTCACAGGGTGTCTGTTGTGGGGGAGGAAGGGAGAGGAGATTGTGAGCCGCTCTGAGACTCTTCGGAGTGGAGGGGGGGATATAAATCCAATATCATCTTCTTCTTCTTCTTCCTTCTGCTCCTGCATTCTTCATTGCACAAGGAGATGTTTATTTCTGAAACAGTGCCAAGAGTCATGTGATCTCATATCTCGAAATAAATGTGCATTTGCACAACCAATAGTGCAAGCCGGGAATGGTTCCTATAGCCCAGGAGTTCTCAACCTTCTTTGAGACAGCAGGCACACCTAACAAACCATGGTGGATGGAGTCACAAAATGGCCACCTCAGGAGGTGGGGCCGGCCACAAAATGGCTGCTACAGCTGGCCTTTTGAAAAGTGAAAAACTTTGTGCCATGGTAAATAAATGTTTTGGGTTTTGTTTTAAAAATTCCAGTCAACTCTCCAGTGTCTAATCAAAAGTTTGGCTAAAGAAAGCCCTGTCGTGTCCCATCCACTTTCTAAACGTCCTGGCAGGTACCAGGCAAAATGTTGTTGGGGGGGGGGGGCATGGCACCCACAGGCAACATTCTGGGGACCCCTGCTCTAGTCCGACAGCACACCGTGGGCAGAAAATGTCCTACACATACTGCATAAGATCTGGGCCACTATTGCCATGACATGAAGTACTAACCAAACTAGGGTTGCCAATCCCCAGGTGGGGGCAGGGGATCCCCCGGTTTGGAGACCCTCCCCCCGCTTCAGGGTCGTCAGAAAGCGGGGGGAGGGGAGGGAAATGTCTGCTGGGAACTCTATTACTCCCTATGGAGATTTATTCCCATAGAAAATCATGGAGAATTGATCCGTGGGTATCTGGGGCTCTGGAGGGGCTGTTTTTTGGGGTAGAGGCACCAAATTTTCAGGATAGCATCTAGTGCCTCTTCCCAAAATACCCCCCAAGTTTCAAAAAGATTGGACCAGGGGGTCCAATTCTATGAGCCCCAAAAGAAGGTGCCCCTATACTTCATTATTTCCTATGGAAGGAAGGAATTGAAAGGTGTGCCGTCCCTTTAAATATGATGGCCAGAACTCTCTTTGGAGTTCAATTATGCTTGTCACAGCCTTGATCTTGGCTCCACCCCTAATGTCTCCTGGCTTCACCCCCAAAGTCCCCAGATATTTCTTGAATTGGACTTGGCAACCCTAAACCAAACACAAGGCACCACGGTCGCCAAGCTAGTAGAAGAAAGGAGGATAGCACTCTCTATGGGACTGTATTTGCAGAACATCTGTTTCTGGACTGAAAAGGTTTTTCACCATTCATGGACTGTAACTTCATCTATATTGTTTAATTATTCTACTACACTGTAATACGGCTTGCTGGGGGGGAAGAAGAAGAAGAATTGCAGATTTATACCCTGCCTTTCTCTCTGAATCAGAGACTCAGAGTGGCTTACAATCTCCCATATCTTCTCCCCCCACAACAAACACCCTGTGAGGTGGTTGGGGCTGAGAGGGCTCTCAAGGACAATCTCTGCCAGAGCTATAGCTAATCCAATGCCATTCCAGCAGGTGCAAGTGGAGCAGTGGGGAATCAAACCTGGTTCTCCCAGATAAGAGTCCACGCACTTAACCACTACACCAAACTGGCTCTCTAGTCTCACTAATGGACCTCCTGATGGCACTTGGGTTTTTTGGCCACTGTGTGACACAGAGTGTTGGACTGGATGGGCCATTGGCCTGATCCAACATGGCTCCTCTTATGTTCTTATGGAGAAGAGGAGGAGAGTACCAAAAAAGCCCCGTGGCGCAGAATGGTAAAGCTGCAGTACTGCAGTCTGAGCTCTCTGCTCATGACCTGAGTTCGATCCCAGCAGAAGCTGGGTTCAGGTAGTAGGCTGAAGGCTGACTCAGCCTTCCATCCTTCCAAGGCCGGTAAAATAAGTACCCAGCTTGCAGGGGAGAAAGTGTAGATGACTGGGGGAGGCAATGACAAACCACCCCATAAAAAAGTCTGCTGTGAAAACGTCATGACGCAATGTCACCCCAGAGCCGGAAATGACTGGTGCTTGCACAGAGGACGACCTTTACCTTTTAAATATACTTATTTATATGTTTGTTGAGAATTGCATGGTCTTTTCGCTGCTTCTATGACAGGAAGTGCAGCAGAAACCGTGCTCCCAATTTGTGGACCGTGGAAGTGGTGGTCTGTAAGAACCAGTCTGGCTACTGGGGAAGTGCTGATGGTCAGAGATGAGTGATTCCCCCCCCCCCTTTTGCTTGTGTGTAAAGCTTTACCTGATCTTTCACCCTTTACTCATCTAATGCCATCCCCATTTAAGTCATATGTCTTCGGTGCAGTTCACTCCAGTGATCTATTACAGTAACATGTCATTAGTGCAACAGCCGAACAAGGTGCTCTGGTGATGTATTTCTAGAATACATCATCAGAATGAGTCACTCTGCTGATGTATAACTCAAAAGATGGTACTATCTAGGGTAATGCGCACATTCAATATATCAGGTTTAGGATGTGAGGCACCCTTGGAAAGAGAGACGAACGGTTTGGGGAAACATGGGATTGCTTCAGGGTTATCCCCACCTCCCCCTTTTATTTTCTTTTTGGTTTTGCCCTTTGTCATTTTGAGTCATTTCATTTAATGGCTGGTGTTTCCCAAATTAGTTTCTTTTGTGCCATCTGTGCTCAATTTTACACCCTTATACAGTAGTCACCATTCCGATGCTGTTCAGAGATGACTGAGGCAAAAGCGACATTAAAATGGCATGAATATGATGTGAGGAAGCAGAAAATTGTACAGATGTAAAAGGTCATGGGTTTGACTTACATAGGGATTGTTTTGTAGCAGGAACTCCTTTGCATATTAGGTAGGGCTGCCAAGTCCAATTCAAAAAAGATTTGGGGACCATGGGGGTGGAGCCAGGAGTCACTGGGGGTGGAGCCAGGGTGTGACAAGCATAATTGAACTCCAAAGGGAGTTCCGGCCACCACATTTAAAGGGACAGCACACCTTTTAAATGCCCTCCCTCCATTGGAAATAACGAAGGATAGGGACCTTCTTTTGGGGCTCATAGAATTGGGCCCAGTGATCCAATCTTTTTTGAAACTTGGAGGGTGTTTTGAGGAGAGGAATTGGATAATATGCTGAAAATTAGGTGCCTCTACCTCAAAAAAACATCCCTCCCAGAGCTCCGGATATACACGGATCAATTTTCCATTATACCCTATGGGAATCGGTCTCCATAGGGAACAATGGAGTTCCCAGCAGACATTTCCCTTCCCCCTCCAGCTTTCTGATGATCCTGAAGCAGGGGGAGGGCCTCCAAACCGGGGCATCTCCTGCCCCCAGCTGGGGATTGTGCAACCAGCAAAGAGCAGGGAAAAGGGTCAGAAAAACCTCTGTGAAAACCAGTCTCCAGAGGCACACAAAGTATTTGAATAAATATCAAAAGAGTTTGTTGCAATACAAATTCAAAGAATAATACATAAGGAGACCACGAACCCACACCCCCAAAGTCACTCTGAAACAAATTAATGTCCAAACATTTTAGGAAAGAGGTGAAGGCAGTAGTTCCATTGGTAAAGCTGTCCACGAAGAACAAAGCTCCAATTTTTTTTCTTCCGTACAGCAAGGCACAGTAAAAAGAACTTGATCCCACTTTTTGCAAAGGCTTCTACGAGCTGTACGTAAGTCCCCAACTTTTTTGAGCCTGCATGCAGATTTGGAATTCTGACACAGTTTTACGGGTGGCCACAAAATGGCTACTGAAGGAGGTGAAGCCGCCCACAAAATGGTTGCCCCCAGTTCACCTTCAGTCACACAGTGAAGATCTTCATGCTGTGGTAGGAACGGCTGCCAAAGCAGCAATTTTAACAAAGCAACTCTCCAAATGACCAATCAGAAGCCTTGCTTGGCAAAAAACCCACCTGGCCTCACCCACTTTCTAAAACCCCTTGGTGGGTGCCAGAAATGGTGTTCCTGGGAACCCACGGGGGACTCCTGTACTACATTTAATAAATGTTTCAATGGTATGAGACATAGCTTAAATTGGAAGCAGGCCAACAACAAATAGTATCTGGTTTAGAACAGTAACGTGATACGGGTCATAGTAACTATCCTGCATTATAGATCAAGATGGGTAGCCATGTTCGTCTGTAGCAGTAAAAAAGAGCAAAACTCCAGGATCACCTGAAAGGCTAACACCATCTGGAGAAGTGAGCAGTGACTCACAAAAGCTCATACCCTACCACAAATTTTGCTAGGTGTTACTGGACTCATCCTCTATTATAGTTTCCATGACAGGATTTGTCTGGACAACATTCTCTACCTCAGAGCTTTTTTTGTAGCAGGAGCTCCTTTGCATATTAGGCCACACACCCCTGATGGAGCCATTCCTCCTGGAGCTTACAGCAGGCCCTGTACTAAGAGCCCTGTAAGGAATTCTAGCAGGACCTCCTTTGTCTATTAGGCCACACACTCCTGATGGAGCCACTCCTCCTGGAGCTTACAGCAGGCCCTGTACTAAGAGCCCTGTAAGGAATTCTAGCAGGACCTCCTTTGCCTATTAGGCCACACACTCCTGATGTAGCCACTCCTCCTGGAGCTTACAGCAGGCCCTGTACTAAGAGCCCTGTAAGGAATTCTAGCAGGACCTCCTTTGCCTATTAGGCCACACACCCCTGATGGAGCCACTCCTCCTGGAGCTTACAGCAGGCCCTGTACTAAGAGCCCTGTAAGGAATTCTAGCAGGACCTCCTTTGCCTATTAGGCCACACACCCCTGATGTAGCCACTCCTCCTGGAGCTTACAGCAGGCCCTGTACTAAGAGCCCTGTAAGGAATTCTAGCAGGACCTCCTTTGCCTATTAGGCCACACACCCCTTGATGTAGCCACTCCTCCTGGAGCTCTCAGTAGGCCCTGTACTAAGAGCCCTGTAAGGAATTCTAGCAAGACCTCCTTTGCATATTAGGCCACACACCCCTGATGTAGCCAATCCTCCTGGAGCTCTCAGTAGGCCCTGTACTAAGAGCCCTGTAAGGAATTCTAGCAGGACCTCCTTTGCCTATTAGGCCACACACCCCTGATGTAGCCACTCCTCCTGGAGCTTACAGCAGGCCCTGTACTAAGAGCCTTGTAAGGAATTCTAGCAGGACCTCCTTTGCCTATTAGGCCACACACTCCTGATGTAGCCACTCCTTCTGGAGCTTATAGTAGGCCCTGTACTAAGAGCCCTGGAAGCTCTTGGCGGATTGGCTATGTCAAGATCCCTTGCCATTTCAGTGTTTTATTATCTTACTGTTCTGTGCTGAAACACCTGCTATGAAACAGAGAAAATGAAAGTATCTAGGCCCTCTGCATTTCAAGGTCAGCACTATCTGTGTTTTGCTAACGAATATTGAGATGTGAGAATGTCTGCCTTGTAACTTTTCAGTGTTTTGAGTTTATCTCGCACCAGAAAATGCGATGCATGTAACGGCTAACTGCTGCTATATATATTCACTCATCTGCATCCCACCTTAATTTCGCCACTGGCCTTGCCAGTGGGACTATCCTGTCTTACAATAAACGCTAATCCTGATAAAATGGAGAATTATTATTATTGAAGATAGTCATAGACCTGACAGGCTCCATCAGGGGTGTGTGGCCTAATATGCAAAGGAGTTCCTGCTACAAAACAGCGCCCTGCTCTCCCTGGTGCCTCACACTGCGACAGTCTAAGCCCAGCTCTGACAAAGAAGTCACTCATCCTCCACAAGTAATTTGTCCTAAAACACGTATTAGTAAGAAGTCACAGCTAAAATATTTGTTATTTTAAAATTGTGAGAAATACTTCTGCCAGCCCCTGGCAACTGCGTTAATAAAACCAGGAAGAAAAACTGACAAGTGCTTCAGATTTAAACAACCAAAGAACTTAAAGGAAATGAATCTTTCTCCGCCTGGACTGAGACCCTCCAATTAAATAAAAGGGGATGCCTACATTTAGGACAGATGCGGGGGACTTGGCATGATGACATCACTTGCAAGTGACATCATCGCACTGATGATGTCACATGCCGGCCACTCTAGGAGCTTCTGGGAAAACCCTATGGTTTCCCCAGACACTCTAGAAATTCGGGACCACAGTTTCCTTCCCAAAGTGCTAGAGTGTCCAGGAAAACCATAGAATTTCCCCAGAAGCTCCTAAAGTGATCAGCACATGCCATCGCTATCGCGATGATGTCACTTGCAAGTGATGTCATCACACCAGTGACATCAGGAGGGGATCCCCCTGCTGGCCCACTGCAAGCTGCTGGGTTGGGAACCTCCAGGGCGGGGGAACCCCCACCCTGCCCAGCAGCTTGGTAGCCCGGGTAGAATAAAATTTAGTTGCTGGGGCTAAGAGTTACAGGCATAGTGCTTTAATTGGAGAAAAATTAGTCCAGATTCTGGTAGCCCCTTTAACAACAGTTATTGCATCTTGAGTTTTTATGAGACTAAGGAAATCTCATGGAGAAATAACTGCAGGCTCCAGTGTGATTTTGCTGTAAAAGACTAACGCAGCTACTCCTCTGGAATCCATTGGGAGGTGCTCTTTTGGGTCTGACGTGTGATGGGAAATGTAAAAGAAAATATTACAGACAACCTTTCCTTCATATATTGCCTATATTTATTAAATTGTAAGCTACTTCTTGGCCCCAGAAACAGCTCCAAAAAGCTTTGCAGCAATGTGAAAATTTATTAAAATGCGACTAATAATCTGCCTGAATAACCATTATTTAAATTGCAACAGTTTCATTGCCACACTGTCTCTATGTGTCCACCCCAGGCCTTAGATTCAGCAGGAGCTCACAGGAGCACAGTTCCTGAACCTTTCTGGTGGTTCTCCCTTCTCCTCCCCACCTACCTTGTCCTTTGAATAGTAGGTGCAGCTGCATAACAGTCCCTGGATTAGGAGAGCAGGCAGCCAGCCAGTCACCAGGGGCTCTGCCACACCCCCAGCAGCCCTCATCAGCCCCTGGAGAAGCCCACGCCACCCTTTCTCCACTTCTTATGTGATTTTGGGTGGCAGGTGGCTTGCTGGCCTTTTGACTGGGGGGCAGGGTGGCCCAGGAGATATCTAGCTAGCCCAAGCAGGCCTCGCTCGCTCGGGGCTCTCCTTTCTTGCATTGGGTTGCTTTTGGCTAGGGTGGTGGTAGCATATGCTAATGAGTTATCCTGATGAGCTCTGCCACCTATTTTTCTACAAAATGACCCCTAGTCCACCCCATAGAGTTTAAAGCAGCCTGGGACCGACATATCTAAGGGGCCATCTCTCCCCAGATACCACTCCTCCACCCTTGGAGAGTCTTGTGTTCTCCTAACCAACATCTACTGGGTATTCCTGGAGGAAAGTTTATAGTCAATCAGGGTCTTCTCCATCCTAGCCTCTACCTGGTGCAACATAGAATCATAGAGTTGGAAGGGACCTCTAGGGTCATCTAGTCCAACCCCCTGCACAATGCAGGCAACTCACAAACACCTCCGACCTCCCCCTAAATTCACAGGATCTTCATTGCTGTCAGATGGCCATCTAGCCTCTGTTTAAAAACAGCCAAGGAAGGAGAGCCCACCACCCTCTGAGGAAGCCTGTTCCACTGAGGAACCGCTCTAACGGTCAGGAAGTTCTTCCAAATGTTGAGCCGGAAATTCTTTTAATTTAATTTCAACCCATTGGTTCTGGTCCTACCTTCTGGGGCCACAGAAAACAATTCCACACCATCCTCTAGATGACAGCCCTTCAAGTACTTGACAATGGTGATCCTATCACCTCTCAGCGGCCTCCTCTCCAGGCTAAACATCCCCAGCTCCTTCAACCTTTCCTCATAAGACTTTGTCTCCAGACCTCTCACTATCTTCGTTGCCCTCCTCTGGACCCATTCCAGCTTGTCTATATCCTTCTTAAAATGTGGTGCCCAAAACTGAACACAATACTCCAGGTGAGGTCTTACCAGAGCAGAGTAAAGCGATATCATCACTTCACGTGATCTAGACACTATACTTCTGCTGATATGGCCCAAAATTGCATTTGCCTTTTTAGCCACCACATCACACTGTTGACTCATGTTCAGTGTGTTATCCACTAAGACCCCTAGATCCTTTTCGCACATACTACTGCTAAGACAAGTTCCCCCTATAATATAACCATGCATTGGATTTTTCCTGCCTAAATGCAGAACTTTACATTTATCCCTGTTAAAACAGCATGCGCTGCCTGAGATCAGAGCCCTGAGGGACCTATTACCCGCATGAATTGGGTCCTCTCACAACTGCTGTTTGTGAGAGGAAATGCTCTGGAGAGCTGTCCATAGAACGTTCAGGACTTCATCTTGTTCAGCCCCATGAAGCATATTTGAAGAGCTTCTTGCAAACGATACAAGTGCGCTGATAACAGAAGAGCTGGGGCACATTGGAGGCATCCCAAATTGGACCAGCGCCAAAAGAGCCGTTCTGAAGCCTCCACGTGCTTCCCGGCGAGGCGGCCCAATCCCGTCTGTGAGGCGACTTGGCTTGATAAGACGGGGGGTGCCTCAGAAGACGGACTGTTCTTTTTCTCCCCCAACCAGTCAAATGCTCATGTGCTCAAGCTCTCTGGCTAGTTTTTACAAAAAAAGCCAGAAACGGCTTAGGGTGGCTTGGCAGTTTCACACTGCCAAGGTGCCTTGCTTGTGCACTTCCCCATCCAGATGCCAAGGAGGCGACGGGCCAGCGGCTCAAAAAATTGCTACCACTTTAACAGTGGCAGCTTTTTGAGCCGCTCTGAGATCGCCAGAGAATGGGGTAAATAAAAAATGGGGCGGGGGGGGGGGGGAGCAGATGTACACATTTGCAAGGATGTTTGCAAGGATTCTGAGGCGTCTTTGAGTAGTCCCTAACTGCCAGTCTGTTATATCACCCATGGAGAAGTAGAGTCAATCTATCCACTTTCTGTCTTTTGACTGGTGCAAGCACCAGTCATTTCCAACTCTAGGGTAACGTTGCATCACAGTGTTTTCATGGCAAACCTTTTATGGGGTGGTTTGCCGTGCAAGCCGGGTTCTCATTTTACCGACCTCTGAAGGATGGAAGGCTGAGTGAACCTTGAGGTGGCTACCTGAACCCAGCTTCTGCCAGGATCGAACTCAGGTCGCGAGCAGAGACATCGGACTGCAGTACTGCAGCTTTACCACTCTGCGCCACGGGGCTCCAGTCTTAGAAGCCTGTTAAAATCAGCCTGAATAGAGAGACGGTTCTCCACACTGATAATAACTCCTCGCCTGAAACCGTTGAGGAATTCTTCCCACAAACACAGCCCAGCGCTTAATTGCCAGACTAGAAATGGCTTACGACGGCAAACCGAAAGACTCCAGAGTGCTTCACGCTGGGCAAAATTGTCCACATTCTGTGATTCCAAATGATTCGGGCTATCCTAGTTCGTGTTCCCCAAAAATTCACAGCTCTTCATGTTTTTACAAACGAGAGGCCAATGTCAACAAAAAAGGCCAGCTGTTTCGAAGTGATGTCCAACATGGGGTGATATCTTCATCTGGAACGGTTACAAGCTGATGCATATTCAGCGACTCAAAGCAGGCAAAAGAGAAAAGAAAAGGTGGGAAGGAAGGAATTGAAATGTTACCCTCGCCAGATGTATCATCTTTATAGGCAAATAAATTTCTTTAGACTGTTTAGCTGAAGGAAATGATTGCCCCGGTAATAAGTTCGTGATGACCAGGGCTGTGAAAGCCTGTTCCTTTCTTTTAAAAGGAACAATCTGCGTTTTGGGGTGGGGGTGGAATACCCATGAAAAATTCAGGCACCATAAAGCGCAGTCACAAATGGGATGCACAGGGGTGGAATTCTAGCAGGAGCTCCTTTGCATATTAGGCCCACACCCCTGATGTAGCCAGCCCTCCAGGAGCTTACAAAAGAGAGCCTTGTAAGCTCTTGGAGGATTGGCTACATCAGGAGGTGTGGCCTAATATGCAAAGGAGCTCCTGCTAGAATTCCACTCCGGCGATGGAAATCCAGAGGTGGATGATACCCTTTACTTGCAATGGGCTGTGCAGTGTAAGATGTGTATTGTCATTCTTTGACTCCCATCTGGCTGGGCAAAAGTGAAACCAAGAAATCAGAAGGGGAAGGAGACTAGGAAGGACAGCCATAATGGAGCTAGATAAGATTCTTAAATGAAAGGATGTGCTACTGGTGACCAAGATCAGGATAATTCAGGCCACAGTATTCCCCGTTGCTATGTATGGATGTGAAAGTTGGACAATGAAGAAAGCAGACAGGAGGAAAGCTAATTCATTTGGAGTGTGGTATTGGAGGAAAACACAAGAATGCAGGGCTTTTTTTGGTGGCAGGAGCTCCTTTGCGTATTAGGCCACACACCCCTGATGTAGCCAATCCTCCTGGAGCTTACAGTAGGCCCTGTAGGCAGGCATACTATGCAAAGGATATGTGTGTATGCAAGGCTTTTTTGTAGAAAAAGCCTAGCAGGAACTCATTTGCATATTAAGCCACACCCCTGCCATTGTTGTTTCATGCAAGAATAACCCAACAGGAACTCATTTGCACATTAAACCACACCTCCTGACATCATCATTGTTTTGCACGGGGCTTTATTGTTAAAAAAAGATCAGCAGGAACTTATTTGTATATATTGCATTTTAATATTTGCATCAGTTTTTTAGACTGTGTGTCAAGCGTGTACCTGCTGCAGGGATCCTCAACCTTTTTGAGCCTCTGGGCACCTTTGGAATTCTGGCACAGGCTTGTGGGGACAGCTGCAAAATGGCTGCTGCAAGAGGCAGAGCCCGACACAAAATGGCTACCACAGCTTATGTTCTTCACGCAATGGAGATCCTTTCGCTGTGGTGGTAGCTGCTGCCGAACCAAGGGTGTTTTTGTTTTTAAAACTGCACAGCAATCAAATGTCCAAAGGCCAATCAGAAGGCTTGCTGGGCCAAAGCCCCATCTGGCTTTGCCCACTTTCTATAAACACTTGTTGGGCAATTGAAAAGGTGTCAGTAGGCCCCTGGCACACACAGACACCAAGTGGGCGTCCCCAAGCTACTGTATAAACATACATTAGGGCTGCCAAGCCCCCAGGCCGGGCAGGGTTCTCCCACCCTGGAGATTCCCAACCCGCCAGCCCATATTGGGCCGTTGGGGGTGGGATCCTCCCCAATGTCACTGGCGTGATGACGTCACCTGCTGGCAAAGTCATGCGCCAGCAACTCTAGGCATTTCCAGGAAATCTCTATGGTTTTCCTGGACGCTCTAGCAATTTGGGAGGGACACTCTAGCAATTTGGGAGGGAAAACTCTGGTACAATAGGTACCATATAGTTTCCCCTCCCAAATTGCTAGAAAGGCTTTTAAATGCATAGTTCACTGGAGAGGTTTCACCAACGGCCAGCTTGTTCATATAAGAGGTACCATAGAGTTTTCCCTCCAAAATTGCTAGTGTCTCTCGGGAAAACCATAGAGTTTTCCCAGAAATGCCTAGAGCGGCCAGCACATGATGTCATCGGCATGATGACATCACTTGCAGGTGATGTCATCGTGCTGCACGCGCTGCACACACATGAAAAAGTTCCCCACCAGAGGCCATGGGGGTCTTGGCAACCCTAGCATACATATTTGTGTTTGCCAGCATGGCCAGAGGGGAAGAACTTCCTTATGAAGTTCTTCCCCTCTTATGAAGTGACAACTCTGGGAGGGCCAATCTGTGTGGAAGTCTGGAGTACCTTGCTGGATCAGGGGAATGCTGTAGACATCGTTTATCTTGATTTCAGTAAGGCTTTTGATAAGGTTCCACATACTATCCTTGTTGACAAGTTGGTAAAATGTGGTTTGGATCCTGTTACCGTTAGGTGGATCTGTAACTGGTTGACAGATCGCACCCAAGGAGTGCTTGTGAATGGTTCCTCATCCTCTTGGAGAGGAGTGACAAGTGGAGTGCCTCAAGGATCTGTCCTGGGACCTGTATTGTTCAACATCTTTATCAATGATTTGGATGAAGGAATAGAGGGAATGCTTATTAAATTTGCCGATGATACTAAATTGGGAGGGGTTGCAAATACAGTAGAAGACAAAAACAGGATACAGGATGACCCTGACAGGCTGGAAAACTGGGCTAAAATCAATAAAATGAATTTTAACAGGGATAAATGTAAAGTTCTGCAATTCGGTAGGAAAAAAACCCATGCATAGATGGAAGAGACTTGTCTTAGCAGTAGTATGTGCAAAAAGGATCTAGGGGTCTTAGTGGATCATACGCTGAACATGAGTCAACAGTGTGATGCGGTGGCTAAAAAGGCAAATGCAATTTTGGGCTGTATCAACAGAAGTATAGTGTCCAGATCACGTGATGCGATGGTATCACTTTGCTCTGGCAAGACCTCACCTGGAGTATTGTGTTCAGTTTTGGGCACCACATTTTAAGAAGGATATAGACAAGCTGGAACAGTCCAGAGGAGGGTGACGAAGATGGTGAAGGGTCTGGAGACCAAGTCTTATGAGGAAAGGTTGAAGGAGCTGGGGATGTTTAGCCTGGAGAGGAGGCGGCTGAGAGGTGATATGATCACCATCTTCAAGTACTTGAAGGTCTGTCGTACAGAGGATGGTGTGGAATTGTTTTCTGTGGCCCCGGAAGGTAGGACCAGAACCAATGGGTTGAAATTAAATCAAAAGAGTTTCCAGCTCAACATTAGGAAGAACTTCCTGACTGTTAGAGTGATTCCTCAGTGGAACAGGCTTCCTTGGGAGGTGGTGGGCTCTCCTTCCTTGGAGGTTTTTAAACAGTGGCTGGATGGCCATCTGACAGCAATGAAGATCCTGTGAATTTTGGGGGAGGTATTTGTGGGTTTCCTGCATTGCACAGGGGGTTGGACTAGATGACCCTGGAGGTCCCTTCCAACTCTATGATTCTATGATTTTATGAAATATGCACTCCCAGCCCATTGCCTACTCTCTGGAGAACATGGCAGCTCTAATAAGCACAGATGTTGGCCATTCTTGGCCTAGTCCTTTTTTCCTGTCAAGCACTTTTACCTCCCTGCTCCCCTCAGCCATTAAACTTCAAATTAATGTACTGAGCGGAGCTGCCCGACGTCTGAGTAGCCCCAGCCTCTCTGTGTAAATGTATCTCTCTGCTGGAGGCTTTTTAATTAATTTCAATCGGTAGCAAGTCAATGCTTTTAAAAGTACATTTAAGGGCTTGTAATGAAAGAAGAGAGAGGGAGAAGCTATCAGGAAGAGGGACGGAGAAGGGACGGGACCACACAAGGTATGTCTGTCTTTTAAACCGACTGTCAGCACTCGGGGTTTAATTCTGCCTGCAACTGTCAATCCAAGATCCCACATTCCAGCAACCCCCCCCCCCCTACCCAATTCAAACAGGAGATGCTCTTCAACTGGGGGATATCACAGAGCCGCTCCAGTCAGGCGGGATCCATTACAGAGGCAACATCTACCTCCGGGGTGTGGATGTGCGTCTCTTCAGAGACAACAGCGACTCCTTCCGTGACCCCTCTCCGACTGGTGGTAGGAATATGGAATAAATGCCATTGTGTTCCAGTGAGGCTTTGTTTTTTTGCTGTTTGTGTTTAAAGTCAAGCATACAGATTCAGAGCTCGGGGCCAATTTTGTATTAACTACAGAACAGTCAGCAGTGGGGTTAGAGAAAGACGGAGCTCCGTCGATAAATCCACAATCGCCCTCGAGGAGGGAGGGAGGGAGGGAGGCCGAGAAACTGGGGGGATGGTCTCTTGGTGGTCTCAAGCACAGTTAAGAGAATAAGAAACATTCCTGGTTCTTTCCATTGTTGGATACCTAGTTATGGTTTAAATGCAATATCAAAGAGATCAGCTTGATTGAGGGTAGTGATCAATTTTAAATAGTGGATATGCATTCATGAAAGGCTTTAAATGCACAGTTCATAGGGTTGCCAGGTCCAGCTCAAGAAATAGCTGGGGGGTTTGGGGATGGAGCCAAGAGACTTTCAGGGTGGAGCCAGGAGACAAGCACAATACAGCCCCCCACTAAGTCCCAGATACTTGAAGATCAATTCTCCATTATACCCTATGGGAATCAGTCCCCACAGGGAATAACAGAGTGCCCAGTAGACATTCCCCCCACCCCCCGCATTCTGATGACCCTGAAATGGGTGGAGGGCTTCCAAATTGAAGGATCCTCTGTCTCCACCTGGGGGATTGGCAACCCTAATAGTTCACTGGAGAGGTTTCACCAATGGCTGGTTTGCTCATGCATTTGACCAGGGTTCATTCTCAAACTTTTCCTGCCTGGAAAGGGAGGAAGGAAGCAAGGAAGGGAGGGAGGGAGGGAGGGAGGAAGGAAGGAAGGAAGGAAGGAAGGAAGGAAGGAAGGAAGGAAGGAAGGAAGGAAGGAAGGAAGGAAGGAAGGAAGGAAGGGAGGGAGGGAGGGAGGGAGGGAGGAAGGAAGGGAGGGAGGGAAGAAGGGAGGAAGAGAGGAAGGAAAAAAGCAAGGGAGGGAGGGAGGAAGCAAGGAAGGGAAGGAGGGAAGGAGGGAGGAAGCAAGGGAGGGAGGGAGGAAGGAAGGAAGAAAGCAAGGGAGGGAGGGAGGGAGGAAGCAAGGGGAAAGAGAGGAAGGAAGCAAGGAAGGGAGGGAAGGAAGAAGGGAGGAAGAGAGGAAAGAAGGAAGCAAGGGAGGGAGGGAGGGAGGAAAGGAGGGAGGGAGGAAGCAAGGGAGGGAGGGAGGGAAGGAGGGAGGAAGCAAGGAAGGGAGGGAGGAAGGAAGGAAGGAAGGAAGGAAGGAAGGAAGGAAGGAAGGAAGGAAGAAAGCAAGGAAGGGAGGGAGGGAGGGAAGGAGGAAGGAAGGAAGGAAGGAAGGAAGGAAGGAAGGAAGGAAGGAAGGAAGGAAGGAAGGAAGGAAGGAAGGAAGGAAGGAAGGAAGGAAGGAAGGAAGGAAGGACGGGAGGGAGGGAGGGAGGGGGGGAGGAATGAGAACAGCAAAATAAGGGGAAATCCTCTCTTAAATTATTTTGAGATAAGATTTTATTTATTCATCTGCATCTTTATAGTCCACCTTTCTGACTTGGACTCAAGGTGGATTACACAGAGTGAGTCAATGCAATCCACAGGATGGGATGTTCAGTAAACGGAGCAAGTGGATTAGGGTTCTAGATCCAATCAGAAACCTTTAAAAAACAAAACGAAACAGAACTGAACCAGAGCACATTAAATGCCCCGAAATTCCCCCCCGTGACAGGCAGTGTGTTGCGATGGAGGAGATTAGAATCCACACTCTGCGAAGGAAGCTTGTGAGGAGCCTCTGGGCCAGGCACTCTCAGCCTCTTCTCTCTCCCCAAGTTGTGGGGAGGTTAAAACAGAGGAGAACAGGACTGCCAAGTCCCCGGGCCGTGCGGGGGTTCTCCTGCCCAGGAGGTTCCCAACCCACATTGGGCTAGCGGGGGGAACCTCCCCTGACGTTGGCAGCGTGATGACATCACCTGCGAGTGATGTCATCACACTGGTGATGTCGCGTGCCAGCTGCTCTAGGCATTTCTGGGAAAACTGTATGGTTTTCCCGGATGCTCTTGCATTTTGGGAGGGAAAACTCTATGGTACAAAACTCTATGGTACTCTATGTTCGGAATCCTGGGTTTTCAGCCCTATGTACTCTATGGTACAATAGAGTACAATAGGTACCATAGAGTTTTTACCTCCCAAAATGCTAGAGCGACCGGGAAAACCATGGAGTCACTGGCACAATGACTTCACTTGCAGGTGACATCATCGCGCTGCACGCATTTTGTACACACGAAAACAGTCCCCTACTGGAGGCAGTGGGGGACTTGACAACCCTAGAGGAGAACGGGTCCCTTTGGAGAGAAAGGTGAGATAGAAAGGAAGTAAAATGAGAAGCATAATTACTGCCCCCCACCAGATTTGCTCTCTACGACAAAAATATTATTGTCCCTGTAAAATATGTTGAAGGCTTTGATTATTTTTACTGTAAAATATACTATGGGTTAATGGAGGTTCTTCACAAAGTGCATAATTCGGAAACTATATAATTGTAAGGAACTCATAAGAACATAGGAGAAGCCATGTTGGATCAGGCCAACGGCCCATCCAGTCCAACACCCTGTGTCACACAGTGGCAAAAATTTTTATATACACACATACACTGTGGCTAATAGCCACTGATGGACCTGTGCTCCATATTTTTATCTAAACCCCTCTTGAAGGTGGCTATACTTGTGGCCGCCACCACCTCCTGTGGCAGTGAATTCCACATGTTAATCACCCTTTGGGTGAAGAAGTACTTCCTTTTATCCGTTTTAACCTGTCTGCTCAGAAATTTCATCGAATGCCCACGAGTTCTTGTATTGTGAGAAAGGGAGAAAAGTACTTCTTTCTCTACTTTCTCCATCCCATACATTATCTTGTAAACCTCTATCATGTCACCCCACAGTCGACGTTTCTCCAAGCTAAAGAGTCCCAAGCATTTCAACCTTTCTTCATAGGGAAAGTGCTCCAGCCCTATAATCATTCTAGTTGCCCTTCTCTGGACTTTCTCCAATGCTATAATATCCTTTTTGAGGTGCGGCAACCAGAACTGCACACAGTACTCCAAATGAGACCGCACCATCGATTTATACAGGGGCATTATGATACTGGCTGATTTGTTTTCAATTCCCTTCCTAATAATTCCCAGCATGGCGTTGGCCTTTTTTATTGCAAACACACACTGTCTTGACATTTTCAGTGAGTTATCTACCACGACCCCAAGATCTCTCTCTTGGTCAGTCTCTGCCAGTTCACACCCCATCAACTTGTATTTGTAGCTGGGATTCTTGGCCCCAATGTGCATTACTTTGCACTTGGCCACATTGAACCGCATCTGCCACGTTGACGCCCACTCACCTAGCCTTAATAGATCCCTTTGGAGTTCCTCACAATCCTCTCTGGTTCTCACCACCCTGAACAATTTAGTGTCATCCGCAAACTTGGCCACTTCACTGCTCACTCCCAACTCTAAATCATTTATGAACAAGTTAAAGAGCATGGGACCCTGTGGCACCCCACTGCTTACCGTCCTCCACTGCGAAGACTGCCCATTTATACTCACTCTCTGCTTCCTATTACTCAGCCAGTTTTTGATCCACAAGAGGACCTGTCCTTTTACTCCATGACTCTCAAGCTTTCTAAGGAGCCTTTGATGAGGAACTTTATCAAAAGCTTTCTGGAAGTCAAGGTAAACAACATCTATCGGGTCTCCTTTGTCCACATGTTTGTTCACCCCCTCAAAGAAATGTAACAGGTTAGTGAGGCAAGATCTTCCCTTGCAGAACCCATGCTGAGTCTTCCTCGATAACCCGTGTTCATCAATGTGCCTACTCATTCTGTCCTTGATAATGGTTTCTACCAACTTTCCCGGTATTGAAGTCAGACTGACTGGCCTGTAATTTCCCGGATCTCCTCTGGAACCTTTTTTAAAGATGGGGGTGACATTTGCTACCTTCCAGTCCTCAGGAATGGAGGCAGATTTCAATGAAAGATTACAGATTTTTGTTAGAAGATCCACAAGTTCAACTTTGAGTTCTTTCAGAACTCTTGGATGTATGCCATCTGGACCCGGTGACTTATTAGTTTTTAATTTGTCTATCAGTAGTAGGACCTCCTCTTTGGTCACCTCAATCTGACTCAGGTCTTTCAACACCCCTTCCAAAATTAGTGGTTCTGGGGCGGGCAAAAAGTTCTCGTCTTCCACAGTGAAGACGGAGGCAAAAAATTCATTTAGCTTCTCAGCCATTTCCCTATCCTCCTTCAGTAATCCTTTTACCCCATGGTCATCCAAGGGCTCCACTGCCTCCCTGGCTGGTTTCCTACTTCTAATATATTTTAAGAAATATATTTGAACTCATGTAGTCCGAAGGCCACTACCTGAACTGAAATAAGATCCTGGAATAACAGGAGTTCTGATTGTTCCTCCGTTTGGCCTGCGTAATTGAGTGTTATGTATTGGAACTGGGACTTTCCTTAAGAGTCTATCAGGGACTTTGCAAAGCTTGAGGCTTCATAACAAGAGCCACCTGGACTCTGGGAGGTGGCCAATCAGGAGTCATGGGGCCAGCTCGTGTACATATAGTTATGTGTGCTGGGTTTTGGGGTGGGGCTATTTGCATGTACATGCAAGTCAGTTCAGTTCCTACCTTGCTATGCTGTAATCACGAAAGAAAGAGCTGAATTCACTCTCTCATGAGCGTCCTCATGCATCGAACCCAGTACTTTTCATTTATCTTCGATAGTCTTGAAGTATGGTGGGCGTATGCGAAGCTTGGTCTTTACCTGGCACGAGGGCTTTTTTTTTGTAGCAGGAACTCCTTTGCCTATTAGGCCACACACCCTGATGTAGCCAATCCTCCCGGAACTAACAGTAGGCCCTGTAAGAAGAGCCCTGTAAGCTGTCGGAGGATCGGCTACATAAGAGGGGTGTGGCCTAATGTGCAAAGGAGGTCCTGCTACAAAAAAGGCCCTGACTGGCACCCCTCCTGAAGATGCAGAAGCCCAGTCGTGGACAGGACTCTTTTCAAGACAAGAGTGACACTTTTCAGATGGGAAACCTTCTGCTGGTAAGTTCCTCCTCTCTCCTGCATTCACACAGTGCCCTGCAGTCGGGTTATCAGGTCCGATTGAAGAAATATCTGGGGACTATGGGGGTGGAGCCAGGAGACTTTGGGGGTGGAGCCAGGAGACTTTGGGGGGGGTGGAGCCAGGAGACTTGGGGACTGAGCCAGAAGCAAGGTTGTGAAAAGTCTAATTGAACTCCAAAGGGAGTGCTGGCCATCATGCCTTCCCTCCTTTGGAAATAATGAATGATAGGGGCTTCTTCTTTGGGGGCTCATAGAATTGGACTCCCTGGTCCAATTGTTTTGAAACTTGGTGGGGTCTTTGGAGAGGCATCGGATGCTATGCTGCAAATGTGGTGCCTCTACCTCAAAAAACAGCTCCCCAGAGCTCCAGATAGCCGCAGATCAATTTTCCATTATACCCTATAGGAATCGGTCCCCATAAGGAATAATGGAGTGCCCAGCAGCCAGTTCCCCCCTTTTTGATGACCCTGAAGCAGGGTAGGAGGGCCTCCAAACCAGGGGATCCCCTGCCCCCACCTGGGGATTGGCAACCCTACCCTGCACTCACATCTACCCTCCCCCAAGCAAGCATGAGCGGTGCCCACTCTCTCTGAGCAGGGGGCCACTTGGATTTTGGGCTTGGAAGGCAGCAGTGTGGGAAACACCCCCCCCCACAATCATTTAAATCAGGGGTGTCAAACATGCACCCCAGAGGCCGGATTAGACACCCGGAAGGCTCCTATCAGGCCCATGAGCAACTCACTGTTGTCTGATTCCTTCTGCCTCTCTTGCTTCCTTCTGCATCACAACTTGCTTTTTCAGGCTTGCTCAACTGCACAGGAGCTGCAGAGCAAAGCTCCTCTCTTGGGGAGGAAGTGGGGGAAGGAGAGATTGCTTTGCCAGGATCTCTCAGTCACACAGCAGAGCTACTGAGCCAAGCCTCTCTTCCTCCTGTTGGGTGAGGTGGATTGGGCTGAGCGTGTGTGTTTGTGTCTTTTATAAAGTTTATGTCTCCCCTACCTGCCATTACATTTAATGACACTCATGGCCCAGTCTGACAAGGTGAAGATCCGACCCCCCCTGATTTAAATGGAAGGTCCCTTTAAATGGTCGTGGAAAACACGGGGGCATACACATGCAGAGCTGCATCCCCATGTGGCATGATGTCCTCACATTCAGGATGGCCCCACCCCTCCCGGAACTCCCGCTGGGGAGAAGTTGGCACCTGGCAACCCTACTTCAGAGCCAAGGTTGTCAGCTCCCACTTGGGGGAGGGGTGGAGCCTGGGGAAGGCAGGGTTCAGAGAGGGAAGGGACCTCCGCAGGGAGGCCGCAGAGCCTCCCTTTCCAAAGCAGCTGTTTCTTCCAGGAAATTCTGTAAAAAAGTTAAAGGTAGTCCCCTGTGCAAGCGCCGAGTCTTTATGGGGTGACATCACACCACAACGTTTTCTTGGCAGACCTTTTGTTTCGGGGTGGTTTGCCATTGCCTTCCCCAGTCATCTACACTTTCCCCCCAGCAAGCTGGGTACTCATTTGACCGACCTCGGAAGGATGGCAGGCAGAGTCAACCTTGAGCCGGCTACCTCAACCCAGCTTCTGCCGGGATCGAACTCAGGTCATGAGCAGAGCTTGGACTGCAGTAGTGCAGCTTACTGCTCTGCGCCACAAGCACCGAGTCATTAGAGACCCATGGGGCAATGTCACATCATGACGTTTTCTTGGCAGACATTTTGTTGTAAGCCGCCCTGAGCCCACCTCGGTGGGGTAGGGCGGGATATAAATCGAATTAAATAAATAAATAAATAAATAAATAAATAAATAAATAAATAAATAAATTTATGGGGTGGTTTGCCATTGCCTTCCCCAGTCAGCGACACTTTCCCCCCAGCAAGCTGGGTACTCATTTTACTGACTTCGGAAGGGTTGAAGGCTGAGTCAACCTTGAGCAGGCTACCTGAACCCAGTTTCCAGCAAGATCGAACTCAGCTCATGAGCAGAGCTTGGACTGCAGTATTGCAGCTTTCCCACTCTGTGCCACGGAGCAGTTGTAATCCCAGGTGATCAACTGCATTCCCGGGAGATCTCTAGCTCCATGCTGTTCAGTGCACTTCCCTCAAACCTCAACCATGTGGGCATGATGCTAATTTATGCTGTCCTTACAGTAGGATAAAAGTCACTGTTTTACGCAGTGTAATGAATAAATGCCTTTGATTTGTCAGATAACCAGGGCTGTAATACGTACATTAATTTACGGTTATGGAGAATGAAAGGAAACAGTATTCATCTTCATTTTCTATTTCCTTTCATCTTTTTTGTTTAGTTGCGAGAACTCTCATATGCCCAATGGCACAAAAGAAGTATTTCATAGTGGACATTTTTGGTTTGGATACTGCACAAAAGGCGTTTACCTGCATATTAGAATAAATTATACATTTGCCTTTCTTTTAAAATGCTGGGTTTTTTCCTCAAGAAATACAAACAAACACTGTAATCTGCTGGTTAACACATGTAGTAAAACTTTCCCCCCAAGAATCATGCAAATCTTTTCTCCCATTATAAAGAAGTACAACCTTACAATATTACAAAGAAGAGTCCAGTGAGCACCCGGATGTAGGGTCATTTTGTCAAAGTTCTTCTCTGCCTCTTTTACTCAGCAAACAAGATCCTCTAAAAAGCAGTTTCAGCTTGCCATGCACAAAAGGCAGAAGCCCCGTGGAGAAGAGGAGCGGGAGAGCAGCGTAAGGCTAGTGGGGAATCGGTCGTGGCTGCTAAGAGTTTTATATTTAAAATAAAAAAAATAAAAACATGGGGCATCAGTATAATGCCAATGGCTGCTAGTTCCAGATTGATTTTGGAGGTGGAGCCTGCGGAAGGTGAGGTTTGCTAAAGGGAGGGACTTCCCTGGGTTATAAATGCCATAGATCAGGGGTGTCAAACTCATTTGTTACGAGGGCCGGATCTGACATAAATGAGACTTTGTCGGGCCAGGCCATGTGTGTCATAAAATGTAAGGCCAGGTAGCAAAGATATAAAGTTTATAAAGGACACAGACAAACACAATTCAAGGGTTTTTTTTTTTTTAAAAAAAACTTAAAACATGCTTAAAACATTAGCATTTGTTGGTCTTAATGGCGCTTTCTTTGTAGCTTTGTGCAATCCAGGAAACTGGGCAAAGGAAGCTCCGGCTCTTTCCTTCCTTCCCCAGGGGACCAGGAAGGGGAGGAGTCTCAGCCAATAGAAGGAAGAAAGGCTTGCCTCATTAGCTCTGCTGTGCAATTGAGAAAGACTGGCAAAGCAAGATCTCCCTTTGTCTCCTTCCTTCTCAAGGGAGGAGCCTCAGCCAATGGAGAAAATAGTGGCTTTGCTCTGTAGCTCCTGTGCAATTGAGCAAGCCTGGCAAAGCAAGCTGTGATGCAGAAGGAAGCAGATGACAGCCAGTTGCTCGGGGGGGGGGGGAGCTGATTGGAGCCCTCTGGGGGCCTGATTCGTCCCTTAGGACCCATGTTTGACACCCCTGCCACCTTCGAAAGCAGCCATTTTCTCCAGGTGAACTGAACTCTATTGCCTGGAGATCAGTTGTTATCCCAGGAAATCTCCAGCCATTACCTGGAGGATGGGCAAATGAATATAGAACACTCTGTGAGGGTTTTTACTAAAGCATGTAATACAAAAACAATGTATAATAAACAATATTCCATAGTATTCCACTAGGCCCTCTCAAGAGAAGCCTAGGGCTAATAGGAGCCTTGAGCCAGAGCCATTGGAGACAAGAGCACAGTCCATTTGCAGCCACACCTATTGGGAAGCAGTCATATCTACTTTGAGATTCTTGGACTTTGTGAAGCTCTGCAAACAAAAAGAGAACACTGTACATTTTTTTGTAAAAAATAATTTTTGGAATACTATTGAATATTGTTTATTATAAATTGTTTTTGTATTACATGCTTTAGTAAAAACCCTCACAGAGTGCTCTATATTCATTTGCCTGTTCATACTCTCTATTTTGACATTCCCTGGAGGATGGCAACCCTAAAGCAACAGGACAAAATCCTCACTAATCAGCAAAGAGGCCACCAGAATTAACACAGATAAAGCCACAGTAGCAAACGTGAAACAGAAGGAAGTTGGTGGGAACAAAGGAGCCAGTAGCAGTTACAGACTACAAACAGAACTCACGATCCGTTTACCCCAAATGCTCCACGAAGGGAAATTGTTTTGACCAACTGTCTAAAAAGCCAAGCAGGATGAGCGGAGAGCTGCCTCGATGGGAAGAGCGTTCCAAATTTTATCCTCTTTCCCATCGGCTTTCGGTTAAGCCTGACATTTACCAGGGCACAGATAAAAATGTCAAAACGAGACTCAGAATGCAATCCTGCTTGGCATTCAATTTCAGGGGGGAAATGATCTTCTTCCCATTTCGGACACTCACCAAACATCCAATGAGGGGGATTTCAAGATTGCTTGTTAGATTTTTTATTTTTATTTTTATTTTTGTCAGGAACACAATCAGGATCATGCATCAGCCATGTTATCTCAGTTTCTCAGGTAATGAAGATGGGTGCCATTATTATTTTTTTTTTTTGCTTTCCGCTGACCCTGTCTTTGAGACACAAGACCAGGAAACTGATCTCCGTTCCAACCCTGTGACATAGAAAGTTCCACACCGATAATTCATGGCAGAGTTCTAGGCTTTCACATCCCAGTCTTGAAGTAGCGATTCAAAGCCAAGTTTACTGCTGTGACGGAGACGGCGTTGAAACGCCATCAACAGAAAAGGGTACTAGAAGAAGTTGCCTGGAAGGAAAAGGTAAGGGATGCAGGACATCATGAAGCAATAACCAAAGGCCAGGAAACCCCTCTGAAATCAAACCTGCAAAACTAAACAGGATGGAAGATTCCACATGAAGACAGATGTTGCCCTTCCTCCATGGGAGAAGTGGAATCAATGATCATGTTCTTTTGATGTCCATTCCATCAACTATGTAGGGATAAACTTATTTCCCTATTTTTAGACAGAACCATAGCAAATGCAGACCAGGCCTGCCTGGAGAAACTTTTAACTGATAAAAATCCACTTCTCTCCAGGCAAATAGCTAGATTCTGTTACCATTTGGTAAAATTCCACAATAAGAAACATGATTCCGTATGATTTGTATGACCTGCTTGAATTGTATGATTTATATGATTTTATAGACATTTGATATTTGACATTTTAGACTGGGTTCTTATAAAAGTCTGCTGTGAAAACGTTGTGAAAGCAACGTCACCCCAGAGCCAGAAACGACTGGTGCTTGCACAGGGGACCTTTCCTTTCCTTTCCTTATAAGCTTTGAAGATTTTTATGATAAAATATACTTCTTGGAATATTTTTGGTGGTTTTAATAAGGATATCAGTTTGGTGAGCCAGTTTGGTGTAGTGGTAAAGTGCACAGACTTTTATCTGGGAGAACCAGATTTGATTCCAATTTGATTCCCCACTCCTCCACCTGGAATGGTCTTGGGTTAGCCATAGCTCTCGTAGGAGTTGTCCTTGAAAGAACAGGTGCTGTGAGAGCCCTCTCAGCCCCTCCCACCTTACTGGGTGTCTGTTGTGGGAGAAGAAAATATAGGAGATTGTAAGCCGCTCTGAGTCTCTTTCAGAGAGAAGGGTGGGTTATAAATCTGCAGTCTTCTTCCTCCTCCTCCTCTTCTTCTATTATGGTTAATTGCCTGTGGCTTATAAATAATGGTCTTTGACTGTAAATAAATATTCATTCATTCAACTAAGCAGGACAGGCATTAATCCAAACCCTTCCATGCAGAGCTCATGTCAGCAGCCCTGGAGCCGGGGCACCTGTCAGAGCCCAATGCCTGCAAGCCTCCTCTGCCCCCTAACCTGCCTGGGCTCCTTGCCAACATGTTTGCGAGACCTCCCACCCTGCACTCCTAGCAACCTGGGCTGCCAGAGAAGAATGTGTAGGTTGTGAGGAGCACTCCTAACAGGGGCACTCCCAGGCTGTGGGGGGGCCAAGAGCAGGCAGAGGGAGGATGTAAAGATGTGGGAACACTTTCCCTATGAAGAAAGGTTAAAATGCTTGGGCCTCTTTAGCTTGGAGAAACGTCGACTGCGGGGTGACATGATAGAGGTTTACAAGATAATGCATGGGATGGAGAAGGTAGAGAAAGAAGTCCTTTTCTCCCTTTCTCACAATACGAGAACTCGTGGGCATGCCATGAAATTGCTGAGCAGTTGGGTTAGAACGGATAAAAGGAAGTCCTTCTTCATCCAAAGGGTGATTAATACATGGAATTCACTGCCACAGGAGGTGGCAGCTGCAAGCATAGCAAGCTTCAAGAGAGGATTGAATAAACATATGGAGCAGAAGTCCATCAGTGGCTATTAGCCACAGAGTATTGGAACTCTCTGTCTGGGGCAGTGATGCTCTATATTCTTGGATGTTTGGGGGGTGGGGTGGGCAACGGTGTGAGCACTTCTAGTGTCCTGTCCCCACTGATGGACCTCCTGATGTCACCTGGGTTTTTTGACCATTGTGTGACACAGAGTGTTGGACTGGATGGGCCATTGGTCTGATCCAACATGGCTTCGCTTATGTTAGTATGTTCTCTTAGCTCAAAAATTCATTTTTTTTTTCTGATTCCAGATATCAGGGACCAAAAAAAAGAAAACAGCTGTAACCATTGCTGCTTCTTGTTTCTGTCCTCATCAGTTTGGTGTAGTGGTTAAGTGTGCGGACTCTTATCTGGGAGAACCGGGTTTGATTCCCCACTCCTCCACTTGCACCTGCTAGCATAGCCTTGGGTCAGCTATAGCTCTGGCAGAGGTTGTCCTTGAAAGGGCAGCTGCTGTGAGAGCCTTCTCCAGCCCCACCCACCTCACAGGGTGTCTGTTGTGGGGGAGGAAGGGAAAGGAGATCGTGAGCCTCTCTGAGACTCTTCGGAGTGGAGGGCGGGATATAAATCCAATATCTTCATCTACCTCACAGGGTGTCTGTTGTGGGGGAGGAAGGGAAATGAGATCGTGAGCCGCTCTGAGACTCTTCGGAGTGGAGGGCGGGATATAAATCCAGTATCTTCATCTACCTCACAGGGTGTCTGTTGTGGGGGAGGAAGGTAAAGGAGATTGTGAGCCGCTCTGAGACTCTTCGGAGTGGAGGGCGGGATATAAATCCAATATCTTCATCTACCTCACAGGGTGTCTGTTGTGGGGGAGGAAGGGAAAGGAGGTTGTGAGCCGCTCTGAGACTCTTCGGAGTGGAGGGCGGGATATAAATCCAATATCTTCATCTACCTCACAGGGTGTCTGTTGTGGGGGAGGAAGGGAAAGGAGATTGTGAGCCGCTCTGAGACTCTTCGGAGTGGAGGGCGGGATATAAATCCAATATCTTCATCTTCTTCTTGTTTCGCTCTCTGGCGCCCTTTATTGGTTGAGAAGAGCTTGCCATGACTGGGAATTCAGGAGAGAGCCACAAAACCGCTTCATCCAGACTTCATCCAGATTCTCTGTCTCCAACATAAATAAAGACCTCTCTAATTTTTCCCCTCAGAAGAGCACGGTATATATTTGTAAGAAGGAAGTGCTAGAACTAATAAAATATATGGTTTAATTAACTAAACTTATGCTGTAGTATACACTAGAAGCAGGTGATTTACTGAGCACTGTCCTCTTCAGGACAGAATAATGTAAACAGCATAATTAAAAGTTGATGAGAAGTGTATTTATTGAGCGCAAAGGATGAGCCGACACTTAGATTTATGGTACACAAAGTGTACCTTTAGTTTACAATATTATTAACGTTTTAAAGTCCGAAGCCTGCGCATAATGAATTCAAAGTGCTCTGTTCCATGTAGAGATTATTCCAGTGCTGCTAATACCTCACACTTTGGGTAGTAAATTACAGCTCTGGACACATCCTAATGCAACATGATCTATTATGATCAAGTGATTACATTCATTGAGACATCTATGGAGACAATACATCAAGTTGTCTATGTGGGCACATGGAATAAATGAAGGGCCATTTATTTCGTCGTGACGTGAGTTTCAGAGCTATTCATCACAGACGCCACAGAGCAAAATGAATATCCACTGTTTCATTTTAATTAATCTGAAGATTCATTCTAGTTAATGCTAGTGTCTTAAAGAGGGTGTGTGTGGGCAAGGGGAAAGGGTGAATTGTGTCTGTGTATGAAGTAACTTGATCCTGCATTATTGTATTTATTTTATTTTGTACGTGTGGGTAGGAATATATAGCATATTTGCACATGATTCTTCGGGAGAGAATGTATGAATGAACCAGTCCTTTCAGCAATATCGCTTAAACTTTTCCCCCATTCCTGTTTGACCCATTAACAACAACAGCAGCCATTTTCTTCTCCTCAGTGGAATCGTTGGAAGGGGCCACACAGGCCATCTAGACAAACCCTCTGCTCAGAGCGGAATCAGCCTAGAGCAGGGGTGTCAAACATGCAGTTCGGGGGTTGAATCAGGCCCCTGGAGGGCTCCTATCAGGCCCCCAAACAACTGACTGTCATCTGCTTCCTTCTCCCTATATCTTGCTTCCTTTTGCATCACAGCTTGCTTTGCCAGGCTTGCTCAATCGTACAGGAGCTACAGAGCAAAACCTCAATTTTCTCCATTGGCTGAGGCTCCTCCCTTGGGGAGGAAAGGGGAGGAATCGCTTGCTTTGCCAGGCTCTCTCAATTGCACAGTGGAGCTACTGAGCCAAGCCTCTCTTCCTTCTATTGGCTGGGGCTCCTCCCGTCCCCTGGTGAAGGAAGGAAAAGGCCAGACCTTCCTTTGTCCAGTTCCCTGGATCCCATAAGAGAAATACAAAGAAAGCATCTTTAAGACCAACGAGTGCTAACGTTTTAAGCATGTTTTAAGTTTTTTAAAAAATATGTGTGTTTGTGTTCTTTATACAATTTGTATCTCTTAAATAGGTACACACATAGCCCGGCCTGACATGGCTCGGCCCAACCTGACATGTCAGATCCAGCCCTCGTAACAAAGGCGTTCAACACCCCTGGCCTAGAGCATCCCCAAGAAAGAGTTTGTCCAGCTCTGCTTAAAGACTTCCACTGAGCGGGAGCTTACTATTGTCAACTCTTACTGTACACAAGTGTTTCCCAGTATCCAGCCGGTACCTTCCTGCCCTTCATTTAAACCTACTATTGCGACTCCTCTCCTGTGCTGCCAACAGGAACAGCTCCCTGCCCTCCTCTAAGGGACAGCCCTTCAAAGACTTCAAGAGAGCAACCTCCTCTTCTCCAGACCAAACATTTGCAAGTCCTCTAATCTTTCCTCATGGGACTAGTAGTACTAAGCCAAAAGGGGAAAGCCGGGGGGGGGGGGGGGGGTTCAGCAATTCTGCAGAAAATGCTAATTGAATAGAGGGCCTTTTCCACCATTCTTGCAAAATAGTGGAGTAAACATTCATATATATAATTCTCAACGTGGCCAGATCTGTGCATATCTAACGCCAAAGATTGGAGACAAGAACAAAGTGCATCTTTCTACAAACCTGGAAAATGCTCCGGGTTTGCAGAAAAATCTGAAATCTTAAAACCCCTCAAATTAATGGAAGATGTGACTGTTGCTAGGCAACCACAATAGTATTGGCAGGCATCAAGCCTTGCTTTCTCTCAGTAAAAAGCAGGACAGGGGGATGGGGCTCTTTCCAAGGCTGTTTCAACCCGTTTTTTAAAAAAGGTGGGGGTAGGGTGGCCAGCCTCTAAGTGGGACTGCAGTTCTGGAATTACAACTGTTCTCCAGACTACGGGGATCTGTTCCTCTGGAGTAAATGGAAGATCTGAAGGGTGTGCTTTATGACATCATGTCCTCTCTAGGGATGGGCATGAACTGGGAAAATTGAGGTTCATAGTGGTTCATGGGTCATGAACATGAACAACAAACTCCCACAGACTTTTCAGTTTCCTGGACTGGTTTGTGGTCCATTGGTTTGTGAGCTGGGGGGGGAGCTTCCAGAGGGGGTGGCATTTTTAAATGCCTTCCCTTCACTCCCTGAGGTGTGCCACCGCTGTCTCTTTAAATGCCTTCCTTGCACTCGAAGAGGCATGCCAAAGCAGTGGCACACCTCTGCGAGTGAAGAGAAGGCATTTAAAGAGACCTACATGCCTTCCCTTCATGCTGCAGTGGCCTTTAAATGCCTTCCTTTTACTTGCTGAGTCATGTCGTGGCGGTGGCGCAACACAGGAAGTGAAGGGGAGGCACAACTCATTTGCTTCTTTAGAGCAAGTGAAATATTTTAAAAGCAAATTTTAAAATACCACTTCAGCATTAGGAATGCTGTATACTGAAGCCATGTCCTGTTCACACATTAAAACTTCCATTTGTTTAGTGTAACGTTCCTCATGCTAATCTCCGCCCTCTCCAAGCAAATATATGCATCGGGTACAGGAAGCTGAAATACTCTGGCCACCCAATGAGAAGGGAGTACTCCCTGGAGAAGATCCTGATGCTGGGAAAGACAGAAGGCAAAAGAAGAAGGGGAGGCAAAAGATGAGAAGGCTGGACAGCGTTACTGATGTAACTAACACGAATCTGAGCAGACTTCGGAGGATGGTGGAAGACAGGAGGGCCTGGTGTGACTTAGTCTATGGGGTTGCAAAGAGTTGGACTCGACTGTGCGACTGAACAACAACTACACAGGAACTTGCTGCTTTGTGGTAGTGAGTCCATTTCAAGCTCAGTCCCTATTTTGATTCCCACTCTCTGCCAGGGTGCTTGCAAAGATACACCACTGCCCCAGTTTTTCCTAGATAGTGGGCATAGTCAGGAGCAGTGTTCCCTCTAAGTGTGAGTTAGCATGAGCTCACAGATTTTTTAGCCCCCAGCTTACATATTTTTGCCTTAGCTCAGGAAGGATGACCCCAGCGAGCACACTAATTTGTGCAGTAGTCACCACTTGAATGCCAGTAGCTCACAAAGCCCACAAGACTCAGCAGCTTAGAGGGAACATTGGTCAGGAAGAGACCCCTTTCCCACAGGACTCCCCAACCCATTTTTAGTAGGGCCTGAAAGATCCAAAATAGGTTGTCACATGACATCTGAAGTGTGAACTCAAGAATGTTGGCACTTTTGTGGTAGTTGTGCAGCTGACTCAGGGCCAACCTGTAGAGTTTGCAAGGCAAGAGACATTAAGAGGTGACTTGCCAGTGTGGTGAGATGGCTAAGAGTGGCAGACTCTAATCTGGAGGACTGGAGGAGCAACAGTGTTCTGGCCCCACTGATGGACCTCCTGATGCCACGCGGGGTTTTTTGGCCACTGTGTGACACAGAGCGTTGGACTGGATGGGCCATTGGCCAGATCAAACATGGCTTCTCTTATGTTCTTACATAATCTTGTAAACCTCTATCATGTCACCCCGCAGTCGACGTTTCTCCAAGCTAAAGAGCCCCAAGCGTTTCAACCTTTCTTCATAGGGAAAGTGTTCCAAACCTTTAATCGTTCTAGTTGCCCTTTTCTGCACTTTTTCCAATGCTATAATATCCTTTTTGAGATGCAGTGACCAGAATTGTACACAGTATTCCAAATGAGACCGCACCATCGATTTATACAGGGGCATTATGATAGTCATTTTGAGACTCCTTAAGGTAGAGAAAGGCAGGGTATAAAAGCCAACACTTCTTGTTGGGTAGAAACACCAAGTTCCTCTGTGGTCTCCCATCCAAGTACTAACCAGGGCCTGCTTAGCTTCTGAGATCTGATTGGGCTAGCCTGGGCCATTCAGGTCAGAGCTATGTTTTGCAATGCTTTTGATACCCATACTGTAGTCAAGTATCTGTCCATCTCACTGTCTTTTGTCATGGGTTATCCTTATGTGTTTCCAGGGGTGGAATTCTAGTAGGAGCTCCTTTGCATATTAGGCCACACACCCCTGATGTAGCCAATCCTCCAAGAGCTTGCAAGGCTCTTCTTTGTAAGCTCTTGGAGGATTGGCTACATTAGGGAGGTGTGGCCTAATATACAAAGCAGCTTCTGCTAGAATTCCACCCCTGCCTACATGGTTGAGCCTAGACTTCTCTCTATATTTACTATCAGGGCTTTTTGGGTAGCAGGAACTCCTTTGCATATTAGGCCACACACCCCTGATGTAGCCTAATATGCAAAGGAGCTCCTGCTAGAATTCCACCTCTGTGTGTTTCTTAGGAATGAGAATTATACACAAATAAAGGGCAAACTCAGAGAGGGAAGTTGACTTGTGGAAACCCCACAGAAATTAAGGATTACAACACAAAAGCATGACGGTTTGGGCCTCAAGTGGGTTTAGAAAATACGAGCGCCTATTCATTACCCACTTCATTACACTTTTTAGTGCTTATTAAATCATGGTTAAATGATTTAATTTGTATTTGAAAAAGTGGAGGGTAAAGATTAAGGGGACAAAATGCTGAGCTTTCTGTTCAGGAACTGGTTACAGACGTTTAAGTCCCGAAAATTAATTTGTCTGTCTTGCATAAGGGCCAGTCTCCATCAGATAGCACAATATACCATTTGGCTTATTTTTGCTTAATTGGAAAGGTCTTCTCTGGGGAGAAGTAGGACTGAGCAATGGAGAAAATAAATCAGCAATTGCAGTGGTCCCTTCAGGTCAGGATTCATTCCTCCCCCCCCCCCCCAAGGAAGAATAACATAGTGCAGATATTAATGCAGCACTAACTGCATTTCACCAAAACACTGAAGTGGATAATGTAAGTGGCTTTCAAATTGTGTTCTGGGGAAAACTGGGATTCTCTAGGAGCTTATCAGGGGTTTTCTGATGAGACATTCAATGACGGTAGACAGGCTTTCCTGGAAAAAACAACAGGTTATCCACCACTACTGATCTATTCATAGAATCATGGAGTTGGAAGGGCCCCCAGGGTCATCTAGTCCAACCCCCTGCACAATGCAGGAAACTCACAAACACCTCCCCCTAAATTCACAGGATCTTCACTGCTGCCAGATGGCCATCTAGCCTCTGTATAGAAACCTCCAAGGAAGGAGAGCCCACCACCTCCCGAGGAAGCCTGTTCCACTGAGGAATCGCTCTTTGTTAATAACGACTCAGGCACTCCTCACTGCCAGGACAGTTGTGGGACTGTGTGAAAAGGTAACAGTATTCCGGTAGCAGCCAGTTACTGAGTCGGGTCTGTCTGAAATGACAGCAGAAACCTGTTGCTGTTCAGAAACTGACCAGCTGCCATACCGGAATATTTAGGCTGTGTGAAAAAGATCTATGACTCTGTGTATTTACCCTAATGAACAGGCTATTCTCATCTTGTGGTAATGGAAGCCTGCCCTGGAGCAACCATCTTGTGGTAATGGAAGCCTGCCTGGAGCAACCTTAGTGCAGAATCAGCCTTTTATGTGCTCCTGGATTCTGGCTCTTTCTACTGCTGACCACAAGAAGTTGACTTCTCTCTACTTCAGCAGTATCCCCAAGCAAATAGCAAATGGCACAGAAAAGTAATAAATATAAGTTTGGTCAGGCCTCAGATTCAGTGGGAGCTCACAGGAGCACAGCTCCGAACCTTTCTGAGAGTTCCACCTCCTTGTCCATTGAGTGGTAGGTGCAGCTGCATAACAATCCCTGGATGAGCTCCACCACCTTTTTTTCTACACAATGACCGCTGAGTTTGGTACACAAAATGGTGAAAAGTCGAAGGCATAGGAGAAAGAGCCAAGGAAACTATAGCCTTCAGCTTGCATGACTGAGCAAAGCTGTTAAGAAAAGGACCTTTTGAAAGTAATTCATTCAGAGGGTCACTATAAGCTGAAAACAACGCGATGGCACATAACACACACACACACAAACACACCAGTGCTGCTGGATCTTACTGCTGAACAAACACTTTCTCAGATGACACTCATTTGTTTAGGCCATCTTGAAAAAGCTCATTAACCCAGAAGAAAAGGAGTGGAAGTCAGACCAACGATCAATTTGGAAAACAATATATTAATATACAAGGTGTGAAACCAGATGCTGGAGAGAAATTTTGGCTTGAACCTAAGATTTGCTGAGCCATTATTTTAACTCAATTATTGTAATGGTCTCTTCACACCAATAGAATGGCCAGGCAGGAAAGAGAAGCACTGCCATAATTATGCAGGTGGGAGACCAGACATCCAGGAGAGTAATCTACACCTTCTGCCGCTCATCACACGGACAGTCTTGAGACTATAGACTATATGTCTAAAGGAGAAAGTGCGCTTCTTCAGGTTGCAGGGAGGGTTCCAGGGTCTCCTGTCCTGACCTGAATGGCCGTGCTAAGATCTTGGAGCTAAGGAGGGTCGGCCCCTGGTTAGTACCAGGTTGCCAGGTCCAATTGAAGAATATCTGGGAACACTGGGGGTGGAGCCAGGAGACTGTGGGGGTGGGGCCAGGAGCAAGGTTGTGAAAGCGTAATTGAACTCCAAAGGAGTTCCAGCCATCACACTTCAAGGGACAGCAAACCTTTTCAATGCCTTCTCTCCACTGGAAATAATGAAGGATAGCGGCACCTGCCTTTGGGTCTCATAGAATTGCACCCCCATTTTGGAAACTTGGAGAGTGTTTTGAGGGGAGGCACCAGATGCTGAAAATTTGATGCATCTACCTCAAAAAACATCCCCCCCAGAGCCCCAGATACCTGCAGATCAATGCTCCATTATATCCTATGGGAATCGATCTCCATAGGAGTAATGGAGTGTCCAGCAGACATTTCCCTCCCTCCCCCCTGCTTTCTGATGACCCTGAAGTGGGGGGAGGGCCTCCAAACCAGGGATCCCCTGCCTCCACCTGGGGATTGGCAACTCTAGTTAGTACTTGGATGGAGACCACGATGAAGTCCAGGACGGCTACACAGAGCGCCTCTGATAAACAATCAAGTAGGCTTTTAATGAACTATGAAAGGAGCAACGACTGTTTATCTTGCATGAATTACAAAACTATAGCTTTCTGTAATTTAACACAAATATATCCAACAGTAGGTCTCTGACCTTGCTGAAACTCCTTTCTTCCTGTTGAAAACTTTTTCTCTACCTCACTTCCAAAGAAAAATCTTGTGATTCAAAATGGTTAAGGATTACAGAATTTTGGGTCACCTGACAATCAATGAACACAATCCTGGGTATTGTGAGGATAAAATGGAGGAGAGCAGGGTTTTTTTTGAGCTGGAATGCTCAGGAACGCAGTTCTGGCTGTCTGGGAAGAAGGGGTGTGGCCTAATATGCAAATGAGTTCCTGCTGGGCTTTTTGTACAAAAAGTGCTATGTGAAACAGTGCTGACATCATGGGGTGTGACCTAGATGCAAATGAGTTCCTGCAAATGAGTTTGGTTTTTTGTTTTTTTACCAAAAAAAGCCCCGGCAGCCATTATATCTTTACCCACAAAAGTTTCGTACATGATCTACTTTCAGTCCCATTTAAGAAATTATATCTGTTTCGATCAATGTTTCTTTCACTGTCTTTGTATAAGGACACCTTGGAAATCTTTGGAAAAGAGGGCAAAGTCCTCCACCCCCCGCCCCTTTGTTTTTCTCTGAGCAAGCTCTTCTGGCTTTGCTCTAACATGATGGTCGTCTACCAGGATTCCCCCCTCCAGCCCGTGATGTTAAGTATGATTACAAGCCTGAGTTATTATTTATCATTATT
The DNA here is from genome assembly GCF_032191835.1 of Heteronotia binoei. Classification (NCBI taxonomy): domain Eukaryota; kingdom Metazoa; phylum Chordata; class Lepidosauria; order Squamata; family Gekkonidae; genus Heteronotia; species Heteronotia binoei. The sequence continues at coordinate 5,325,404 of NC_083226.1, read as the reverse complement.
CATTTCCTGTCACCAGTGCATTGAAGGTTAATAGAAATGCCAGCATGGCCTCTGATTTACTAGTAAAATATTTGTTCCAAGGCTGTAGGTCAGATGATTGGTGTCTGGGAGAGCTTCAGGTTTATGCATTATGAAAAGCAAGCTGACTTGACCTTGAGCTACCAATGCCTGGCATCATATATTACTTTCACAGAGTGGGACCTTCAGAGACCCAAGACACTCAAGATGTATTCAACACATGCTTCCCTGTATTCATTTGCTGCCAACGTTGTATACATAAGCAGCTGAACTCACGCCATGGAAAGCCAATCCTGATTTTCCCATCCAACCAGAATTAACTTTTATTTATTTTTTTTTGTTGCTTCCAAAGCTACAAATGGAATTTTAGAAGCCCTTTATGCACTACCACTTGGCAAGTTCTTCTGACTGACTAAGACTCATCCATCAAACTGAGAGGTGTACTCAGCAATAGATAGATAGATAGATAGATAGATAGATAGATAGATAGATAGATAGATAGATAGATAGATAGATAGATGACAGATAGATGATAGATAGATAGATAGATAGATAGATAGATAGATAGATAGATAGTAGATAGATAGATAGATAGATAGATAGTTAGAGTAGATAGATAGATAGATAGTTGGGGGGGGGGAGTAGCAGCAGAAGAGTTTCTCACTCAAAACCTCGCTTTATACAGCTGTCTGTCCTGCCTTTTGCCTGTGGAGACAGTGTTTTAGGTGAGACAACAGCCTTTGCTGGATCTTCAGAACTAACATTTCACCTGCAAAGTGCAACCTTACTGGAGTATATCTTCTGAAGCTGGCCCACGTCTCCTGAGAGCATAATGCATACAATGCACTGCTGTTATAAAACTAAGCAACGATAGTCAGGGGGGAAATTGTCTACTTGTAGTTTTGAAAAAAATGTGTGCCTTTGTATTGATGCCCATTCTCTTTTGAATATAAATCTCTAAAGGGAAAAGTTAAGATCTATTTTTAAAAGAAAACTTTGTTCTAGGGCTTTACAAGCTGTAGCAGAGCTTTTCTGTAGCAGGAACTCCTTTGCATATTAAGCCACACGTCCCTGATGTAGCCAATCCTCCACGAGCTTACAGGGCTCTTAGTGGGAGCACATACAGCCGAGGCTACGGGCAGCTGCACTGGCTGCCAAATGTGTACTGGATCCGTTACAAGGTGCTGGTCGTTACCATTAAAGCCCTATATGACCGAGGACCTGCCTACCTTAGGACCGTCTCTCCCCATGTGTACCCAGAGGGTGCTGAGATCAGGTTCACAAATTCTACTGATAATCCCCGGCCGAAGGAGGCCAAACTGAAACACTACAAGAGAAAGGGCCTTCTCAATCATGGCTCCCCACGTAGGGTTGCCAAGTCCAATTCAAGAAATATCTGGGGACTTCGGGGGTGGAGCCAGAAGACATTAGGGGTGGAGCCAAGATCAAGGCTGTGACAAGCATCATTGAACTCCAAAGGGAGTTCTGGTCATCACATTTCAAGGGACGGCACACCTTTTCAATGCCTTCCTTCCATAGGAAATAATGAAGGATAGGGGCACCTTCTTTTGGGGCTCATAGAATTGGACCCCCTGATCCACTCTTTTTGAAACTTGGGGGGTATTTTGGGGAGAGGCACTAGATGCTATACTGAAAATTTGGTGCCTCTACCCCAAAAAACAGGGGGCCCCCCAGATACCCGTGGATTAATTCTCCATGAACCACTTTGAGAAAGCGAGCTAGTCTTGTGCAACAAGATTAGCTCGCTTTCTCAAGAGTGGTTCACACCTCTTGCTCCACAAGTTCCTTTGTAAGGTTATTCTAGTACAGGGGTGGCCAAACTGTGGCTCGGGAGCCACATGTGGCTCTTGCACATACATTGTGCGGCTCTCAAAGCCCCCACTGCCCTCTCAGTCAGCTTGGAGGATGCATTTCTCTCTTGAAATCACTTCTCCAAGCTGAGCCAATCAGCGGCTTGGGAAATGCATTTAAAGTTGCTTCTCTTCCACCTCTCCCTCCTCCCTCCCCTATTTGCCTGCCTGCCTGCCATCTTTCACTTCTCCCTCCCTCCCTTCCTTGCGGCTCTCAAACATCTGATTGTTTATTCTATGTGGCTCTTACGTTAAGCAAGTTTGGCCACCCCTGTTCCAACGCCTTGGCTTGTATTTCAGCCGCAATCCCTGATCCCCTCATCTGATGAAGTGTGTTTGGAGAGCACACAAAAGCTTACTTTCTGAATAAAACTTGGTTGTCTTCAGGTGCCACTTGACTCCTGCTTTGTTCAACTACTTCAGACCAACACGGCTGCCAACTTGGATCTAGTGCCTTAAAGTTTGATTTAAGAAAACTGGATCAAACTCTAATTTAAAATAAGATTGTTTGGCCCTTTAAAATTCCAGAAACACGTTCAAGTTTACGAGGTGCTCCCTCCACCCCACAAAGGGTTAATTCCCCTCCCCCATCTCCCATTAGATTAAAAGCACCTGCTCACTGACTCCCCTTCACCCGAACACCCAAGCCCTTCCAAGAGAGAAGAGATTTATGCACCCAGATCTGACAGCCTTTTCTTATTTATTTATACCGAGTAATAAATCAAACCTAGGGCCACTCCATCCAAGAATAAGTTATTCATTATCTGCCCGGTAAGTATGTTTGCGGATCAGATGTGGGCAAAAGGTATTTCAGAGAGAAGTGCATTGTTTCAGTGTGATTTACAGCCATAGGAATTCTGACTTTTCGTGGGTGATTACTCTCTGTGTTCACCTTTGTGTTTCTTATGTGCTGGATTGCAGCTGACTTTCGGGGGTTTTGTTAAATGGGTAAGAACACAAAGGGAGAAAACATACAAGCTGGTGATTGCTGGATGATGAACTAAAAAAGCAAAATGGTGTTTTTCCATAGGAGAAACAATCTAATTTTTTAAATCTAATTAAAAAAAATTTAATTAATAGCTGGTGTATATGTAACTCTGCTATATGTAACTATATATAATTTTATGTATATAACTATATATAAATTTATGCTATATGTGACTTCAGACAGAGGTTAGATGGAACGATTCCAGAGGCGGGCGACGAAGATGGTGATGGGACTGGAGACCAAGAAGAAAGGCTGAAGGAGCTGGGCATGTTTAGCCTGGAGAAGAGTGATTGAGAGGTGATATGATCACCATCTACAAGTACCTGAACGGCTCTCATTTAGAGGATGGGGGTGGAATTGTTTTCTGTGGTCCCAGGAGGTAGACCAGAACTAATGGGTTGAAATTAAATCAAAAGAGTTTCCGGCTCAACATTAGGAAGACCTTCCTGACATTAGAGCAGCTCCTCAGTGGAACAGGTTCAGGAGGTGGTGGGGTCTCTTCCTTGGCGGTTTTTAAAGAGAGGCTAGATGGCCATCCTGACAGCAATGAAGATCCTGAAATTTAGGGGCGGTATTTGTTGAGTTTCCTGTATTGTGCAGGGGGTTGGACTAGATGACCCTGGAGGTCCCTTCCACCTCTATGGATCTATATGTAACTCTGCTCACTGTATCCCATTCCATCGTCTGAAGAAATATGCATGCACACAAAAGCTTACATTCTGAATAAAAGTTTTTTTGGCATTGAAGGTGCTACTGGTCTCCTGCAAAGTCACTAACAGTGAGTGGACAGACTCCCCATTTTTAATGCCATTCTTCTTGATCAGAATGCAGGGCTGCCAACTCCAGCTTGGACAATTCTGGAGGCATGGGGTGTGGACCTAGGGGTGGGGTTGTGGAAGGGAGGGGACCTTGGTAGGGCATTTGCAACCTTTTGAAGTAGACACTTTCTTCAGGGGAACTGATCTCTGCAGTCAGTAGTAATTTGGGAAGTTCTCTAGGCCCCACCTAGAGCCTTGCAAGCTCTTGGAGGATTGGCTACACTGGGGGCATGGCTAATATGCAAAGGAGCTCCTGCTAGAATTCTAGCCCTGTTTAAGTCCCTCCTGGATCTCTCCCTAAAGAATTATGTTGTAGGGCAAGACAAAGAGAACCTGACCCTCCATGACTGAAGAACTGTGGGCTATCAAATTATACTCTGTTACTGCTTTTGGATGAGTGTGCAATTGGTTGAGAAATTCCCTCCCAAACCTCCAGGAATTTCTTCACCAACTGGTGGCAACCCCAGCATTCCCACTCGCCACCACGTAACAAGGACCATGACGCTCAAGTAGATGAACTTAACCTAGCCAAAAATGAGGCACTTTGGGGGGGTGGAAAGTGCCATCAAGTAGCTGCTGTCTTCTCATGTCCTCCTCATAGGGTGTTGAAGGCAAGAGACATTCAAGGGTGTTTTGCCATCTCCTGCTTCTGCATGGTGACCCTGGTCCTTCCTTGGTGGTCTCCATCCAGGGACTGAGGCTCAACACTGCTTAATTTCCAAGATGTGATGAGCAGACGGTGGAATTCTAGCAGGAGCTCCTTTGCATATTAGGCCACATCCACCTGATGTAGCCAATCCTCCAAGAACTTACAAAAAAGAGCTTTGTAAGCTCTCGGAGGATTGGCTACGTCATGGGTGTGTGGCCTAATATGCAAAGGAGCTCCTGCTAGAATTCCACCCCTGGTGATAAAACTGAGCTAGCCTGGGCCAGCCAGATCAGGGCTAATATGCCTCAGCAATATGGAATTTGTGGAATGTTTTGCACTTTCCCTCCCTCCAGCACGCTTGCCGGGTATTCGTAACTGAAGCGGATAAAAGTGCAATGTTTGCAACGAAGGGAGGGGGAAGGGGAGGAGAAGAAGCAAAGGTAGGAAAACACCCGAGAACAATAAAGGAATTTTTAGCACTCCTATTTACTAAACCCATAATATGTGACAGTGGCTGTGAACCTAAACGCACATCAGGCTGATAGCAGGAGACATGCCATGCCAGATGAAGCGCTGCGCTCAAGTCCAGAAGTGCCAGAGAGGAAAGCGGCCCTGACTGGAGCAGGCCTGGTGCTGCAGAGATGTGTTTCCCCCTGTTGTCAAAATTGTTATCTCGCATGGAAACAGAGCTTAAAAGGTCCTCTGTCAAGTGCTGCGCCGAGTCCCGGATCTTATTAACTTTGCCCATTGCAGGGAGGTTTGCTTCAGTAGTCCAGAAGTCCCAATTGGGTCTCCAGTGGCAGAGGAGGAGGAGAAGGAGAAGAAGAAGGAGAAGAAGAAGGAAAAGGAGAAGAAAGAGAAGGAGGAGGAGGAGAATGAGAAGAGAAGAAGAAGAAGAAGAGGAAGAGAAGAAGACTGTAGATTATACCCCGCCCTTCTCTCTGAATGTCTCAGAGTGGCTTACAATCTCCTTTATCTTCTTCCCCCACAACAGGCACCCTGGGTGGGCTGAGAGAGCTCTCCCAGAAGCTACCCTTTCAAGGACAAGCTCTGCGAGAGCTATGACTGACCCAAGGGCATTCCAGCAGGTGCAAGTGGAAGAGTGGGAAATCAAACTCGGTTCTCCCAGGTAAGAGTCCACGCACTTAACCACTCACCAAACTGGAAGATCACCACACACACCACAGCTTGAGGAGCAGGGTAGATGCTGTCCAGTGGCAGCTGGCTTACAGCAACCCCGTTGAGTTTTCAAGGCAAGAAACAAACAGAGGTGGTTTGCCCATGCCTGCCTCTGCATAGCAACCCTCGACTCCTCTGGTGGTCTCTCATCTAAATCCTGACCAAGGCCAACCCTGCTTAAGCTTCTGAAATCTGATGAGGTCAGGCTAGCCTGGGCCATGCAGACCAAGGCGAAAGAGTTTCCAGAAAAGAGAATACTTAAGTTTGCAATGGAATCATTGCCATGTCTAGATCTGAGTCCAGTAGCACCATAGAACCAACACTGGTGTGGGGGGGGTGGGGGGGGGGTGGGGTTTTAAGGTTCCGAGAGTCAAAGCTGATGAAAGGACCTTTGACTCTAGAACAGGAGTGTCAAACATGTTTCCCAGGGGCTGAATCAGGTCCCCGGAGAGCTCCTATTAGGCCTTGGGCAACTGGCTGTCATCTGCTTCCTCCTTCCTCTCTCTTGCTTCCTTCTGCATCACAGCTTGCTTTACCCAGTTTGCTCAATCCCACAGGAGCTACAGAGCAAAGCCTCTATTTTCTACATTGGCTGAGGCTCCTCCCTCGGTGAAGAAGGGGGGGGAGGCAGAGCTTGCTTTGTCAGGCTCTCTCAATTACACAGCACAGTACTGAGCCAAGCCTCTCTTCCTTCTGTTGGCTGAGGCTCCTCCCCCTCCTGGTTCCCTGGGGAAGGAAGGAAAGAGCCAGAGCTTCCTTTGCCCAGTTCCCTGGATCCCATGGGAGAGATGCAAAGAAAGCACCTTTAAGACCACAGTGCTAATGTTTTAAGCATGTTTTATTTAATTTTTTTTTAAATCTTTAGTTGTGTTTGTCTATGTCTTTTATAAAGTTTATATCTCTGCTACCTACTCTAAAATAAGTACACACATGGCCCAGCCTGACAAGGTCTCATTTATGTCAGATCCAGCCCTCATAACAAATGAGTTCGACACCCCTGCTCTAGAAAGAAGAAGATGACGACGACATTGGCTTTATATTCCACCCTCCACCCTGAATCTCAGAGTCTCAGAACAGCTTACAATCTCCTATATCTTCTTCCCCCACAACAGACACCCTGTGAGGTGGGTGGGGCTGAGAAAGCTCTCCCAGAAGCTGCCCTTTCTAGGACAGAGTCTCAGAGTGGCCTGCAATCTCCTTTCCCTCCCCCCCACCCAACAGACTCTCGGTGAGGTGAGTGGGGCTGAGAGGACTCTCATAGCAGCTGCCCTTTCAAGGACAACTCCCACGTGAGCTATGGCTGACCCAAGGCCATTCCAGCAGCTGCAAGTGGAGGGGTGGGGAATCAAACCCAGTTCTCCCAGATAAGAGTCCAAATACTTAACCACTACACCAGACTGGCTCTCTCATACCTCAAAAATCTTGTGAGTGTCCGAGCTCCTACTGGACTCAACGCTAGCTCTTCGACAGCAGGCCCTTTGAAGCTATTGCCACATCCGTAGGCTGTAAAAGATGCTCTGTGTATGCAGACTACATCATGTGGCATGCTGGCCTGGATGAAGAACAAGCCAGAATCAAGATTGCTGGAAAAAACATCAACAACCTCAGATATGCAGATGACACACTCTAAGGGCAGAAAGTGAGGAGGACCTAAAGAACCTCTTGTTGAGAGTGAAAGAGGAGAGCACAAAGGTAGGCTTGAAACTCAACATCAAAAAAACTAAGATCACGGCATCCGGCCACATCACACCTTGGCAAATAGAAGGGGAAGACATGGAAGTCGTGACAGACTTCACATTCCTGAGATCCAAGTTCATCACAGATGGTGACTGTAGCCATGACATTAAAAGACGTTTGCTCCTTGGGAGAACAGCTATGGCGAACCTGGGCAGTATAATAAAAAGTAGAGACATCACCCTGCCAAAGCAATGGTATTCTCAGTAGTAATGTATGGCTGTGAGAGCTGGACCATAAGGAAGGCTGAGCGCAGAAGAATAGATGCTTTTGAGATGTGGAGCTGGAGAAGACTCTTGAGAGTCCCTTGGACTGCAAGAAGATCTAATCAGTCAGTCCTAAGGGAAATCAACCCAGATGGTCAGATGCTGAAGCTGAAGCGCAAATACTTTGGCCACCAACTGAGAAGTGAGCACTCCCTGGAGAAGATCCTGATGCTGGGAAAGACAGAAGGCAAAAGAAGGGGACGGCAAAAGATGAGATGGCTGGACAGCGTTACTGATGTAACAAACACGAATTTGAGCAGACATCAGAGGATGGTGGAAGACAGGAGGGCCTAGCATGACTTGGTCCATGGGGTCGCAACGAGTCGAACTTGATTGTGTGACTGAACAACAAATTTCAAAATAAAGGAGGCACATTGCCATCTTCAGAACATCCAAACCTCTAGCTTAGGTCCCAAACCTTCCTGCCTTCAGATCCTGCGAACATGTGAAGCTGCCTTACACCATGGAACCAGCAAGAGCAGTTTGGTCTATTCAGACAGGCAGGAGCTGTCCAAGGTCTCAAGCTTGGAGAAGGAACCCTATGAGGAAAGGCTGAGGGCCAGTTTGGTGTAGTGGTTAAGTGTGCGGACTCTTATCCGGGAGAACCGGGTTTGACTCCTCACTCCTCCATTTGCAGCTGCTGGAATGGCCTTGAGTCAGCCATAGCTCTTGTAGGAATTGTCTTTGAAAGGGCAGCTGCTCTGAGAGCTCTCTCAGCCCCACCTACCTCACAGGATGTCTGTTGTGGGGGAGGAAGGAGATTGTAAGCTGCTTTGAGATTCTGATTCAGAGAGAAGAGCGGGGTATAAATCTGCAGTCTTCTTCTTCTTGGGAATGTTCAGTCTGGAGAAGAAGAGATTGAGAGGGGACATGATCACTCTCTTTAAATATTTGAAAGGCTGTCATTTAGAGTAAGGCAAGGAGTTGTTTCACTTTGCAGCCAAGGATAGAACCCAAAGCAATGGGCTCAAATTACAAGCAGAAAAGTAAGGGAAGGATATTAGGAAGAATATATTTTTTTAAAGCCAGAGTAGCTCAGAGGTGGAACCAGCTGCTTAGGAAGGTGGGGAGCTCCCTTCATTGACAGTCTTCAAAATGTAGCTGGATGATTATTTTTCGGAGATGCTTTAGGCTGATCCTGCATGGAGCAGGGGGTTGGGCTACCTGGTCTGTAGGGCCCCTTCCAACTCTAGGATTCTATAAGCTGAGGTCCTTCACATAACCTACGGCCTGAACTTCCTGACTGTTAGAGCAGTTCCTCAGTGCAACAGACTTCCTCAGGAGGTGGTGGGCTTTCCTTCCTTGGAGGTTGTTAAACAGAGGCTAGATAGCCATCTGACAGCAATGCGGATCCCTTGAATTTAGGGGGAGGTGTTTGTGAGTTTCCTGCATTGTGCATTGGTTGGACTAGATGACCCTGGAGGCCCCTTCCAACTCTATGATCTTTCCTGGCGATGCCAGGGATTCAACCTGGAACCTTCTGTAAGTCAAGCAGATGCTCTCCCTCCGCCCTGAAGCTGCCAGACTGAATCAGATCCTGGGTCCATCAAAGTCACTATTGTCTCTTTAGATAGGCAGCAGCTCTCTAGGTTCTCAGGCAGTGATCTTTCACATCCAGTTTGGTGTAGTGGTTAAGTGTGTGGACTCTTAACTGGGAGAACTGGGTTTCATTCCCCCCTCCTGCTGATGTGACTTTGGGTCAGCTGCAAGTTCTCTCAAGTCTGCTGCTTGAAGGGCACTTGGTGTAATTAGTAGACTGATCAAAGCCACCAAGTAATACTCTGTCTTTCAGTTTGCAAAAATATATTATAAAGATTGGGTACAACCCATAATAAACAATACAATAATGATAAGAGGCAGGCGGTGCTATGGCCTCTATCATTATTGCATTGTTTATTATGTGTTGTACACAATCCTTATAATATATTTTTGCAAACTGAAAGATGGTGTATTATTTGGTGGCTTTGATCAGTCTACAAGTTCTCTCAAGGCTGCTCTGCTCAAGAGCAGTTCAGGGAGAGCTCTCTCAGCCCCACCTACCTCACAGGGTGTCTGTTGTGGGGAAGGGAAGGGAAGGGAAAGGAGATTGAAAGCTGCTCTGAGTCTCCTTTGGGTAGTGACGAGCAGGGCATAAATCCAATCTCTTCTTCTTTATCTGGAGATGCTGGGTGGGCGGGGTGGAACTTGCAGGCCAAGCAGATGCTCTGCCATTCAACCATAGCACCTCCCTGCTATGTTTTCAAGAAGAATGCTCAACCCTCTTGACAGAGGAAGAATCTTTACAAACAAAAAAACCCCCAACATTAAAAACCTGGACACCCTCTGTTTCTTCACAAGCTTGATTAAACCGCACGGATGCATCTTGAGACAACATCCAGACACCTCAAGACATGTATCTGATTTGAAAAATACAGTCAGCATCAATGTTTATGCATTTGCTGGCTTAGCCAAATTATCCTGTAATAATCTGCTAACAACTGACTGTAAATTAATACTCAGGGCAGTGACACCTCCCGCTAAGAGAGGGGAGGATCAGGTTGCAAGATTTCTTTTTGCACCAGAACCCGACGAACAAAACAATTGGCGACGCTAGCAGATGTTTCTAGTTTTAAGAACGGTGGGAACTTCACAAACCATTTCCTCCAGCCTCCCAGGAGTAAATGCCACCACAGACGAGAAACTGGAAACGTTTGTCAGAGGAGAGGAAGCAACCAAAGCTGTGAAAGTATGTGACAGTAATTTGCTGCTTCCATGATGCTCGTAAAAAAAACAAAAACCTTTCATCCACTCCAAACACAACAAGGCCTAGCAGAACGGGCCTCACCAAAGGCAGACTCACAGTTACAAGTTCTCCCCACCATCTATTATCATACGACAAGGTGGGTGGGTGGAACAGAACCATTCAGAGGTCATTTCATAGAAAAAGAGGAGCTGAAGCGCATTAGCACAGCTTATTTGCATATGCCACACACCCCTGACACCACCAGAAGAGATACTAAATTATATCAGCATCTACCTTAAAATGCTTTTTGAATTATAATTGTCATAATAAAGCCTTCCTTCCCATCATACTTTTTAAATTACTTTCTCCTATGAGGTCACAGTGGCATGAGGAAGAGTTCCATCTGTCTGCTTTATATGTTTTGGTTCTTTTCCCTTTTTTGTGGTCTCTAAGCAAGACAAAACCAATGAAAAACCATGCAATTTTCAACAAACATATATAGGGGAGGTATTTGTGAGTTTCCTGCACTGTGCAGGGGGTTGGACTAGATGACCCCAACTCTGTGATTCTATGATTCTGTATAAGTGTACTACAGTGCAGAATCATCAAACAAATTAAATGCATTTGCAGTCCATGAATGGTGAAAATCTTTTCAGTCCCAAAACAGGTGTTCTACAAATATAGTCCCATAAAGAGTGCTTTTCTCTTTTCTTCCACTAGCCAATGGGACCTCTTGAAAAAGAGACAAGCTTCCAAATAGGAGAGAAGGATCCCTGAGCTACCTCACAGGGTGTCTGTTGTTGGGGGGGGGGGGAGCAGAGGCTTCACTAGGGTGGGTTGCACCCTGGGGCCAAGTGCGTGGGTTGCACCCTGGGGCCAAGTGCGCCCCAGAGGCGTCACTGGGGTGGGTTGCACCCTGGGGCCAAGTGCGCCCTGCTGGCTGCGCAAAAGCGTGGGAAGGCAGGAAGCCCCTCTCCCTCCCTGCCCGTGTTTTGGAGGGAGCTGCGCCCTCTCCGCCTTGCGCAAGCGTCGACGGCCGCCTCTAGTTGCTGCCCGCCCGGAGCCCGCGCCTGGGGCAGAGCGGGTGGATGTGCCCCGGCCAGTAGACGCCGCGAAGCCCCCTTCCCTTCACAGGCCCGCCAGCACCCGGGAGGAGCCGCCCACCAGCCAACCACCATGCGTCAGGCCTTGACTCAGCTGCGTCCCAGCGCCATCCCCCTCTCCTCCGACTCCATGGGCGACTCACTGCGGGCAGCAACTAGAGGCGGCCGTTGAGGCTTGCGCAAGGCGGAGAGGGGGGCCAATGAGAATGCTCTGGGGGAGGGCCGATGGCCCCCTTGGCCCCCTTGGCCCCGCCCCAGTGACGCCGCGGGGGGAAGATATTGGAGATTGTAAGCCGCTCTGAGTCGCTGATTCAGAGAGAAGGGCGGGGTATAAATCTGCAATTCCTCTTCTTCTTCTTCTTCTTCTTCTTCTTCTTCTTCTTCTTCTTCTTCTTCTTCTTCAAAGCAGAGCTAAAAGCAGCCCAAGGGTCAAGTAACAAGAAGGGAGACAAAACCAAATCAAGTAACTGAGAGCAGAAGTCAGTGAAACTGCAGACAAGTTGACCTCATGCTGGCTGCAGCCTTAGAGAGGGAATCTCCCTGCAGGTGTAGCCAGTTCCCACCTTAGGCTCTTCCCTACAAGGGCTCAAGTAGAGTAGCTGACATTCTGAATAAAACTTTGTTGGTCTTAAAGGTGCCACTGGACTCCTACTTAGCTCAATACAGAGTACAGAGATCAGCTCCCCTGGGGGGGGGAAATGGATGTTTTGGAGGATGGACCTTTGGCATTGGACCTCACTAAGGTCTCTGTCCACTCTAGGCCTCACCCTGAAATCTCCAGGAGTTTCCCAACCTGGATGTGGCAACCCAATTCCATCAGCCAGAGGGAACCTGACAACCATAAGTATGCATCATGACAAAAATACAAGCAGGGATTGCCACTGTCACAAACAAGGCACCTTTCCTATTGTCCCTGGCTTCATACAATGAAGAAACTGGAAATCATGGAATCATAGAGTTGAAAGGGACCTCCAGGGTCATCTAGTCCAACCCCCTGCACAATGCAGGAAACTCACAAACACCTCCCCCTAAATTCACAGGATCTTCATTGCTGTCAGATGGCCATCTAGCCTCTGCTTAAAAACCTCCAAGGAAGGAGAGCCCACCACCTCCTAAGGAAGCCTGTTCCACTGAGGAATCGCTCTAATGGTCAGGAAGGTCTTCTTAATGTTGAGCCGGAAACTCTTTTGATTTAATTTCAACCCATTGGTTCTGGTCCTACCTTCCAGGGCCACAGAAAACAATTCCACCCATCCTCTATATGACAGCCCTTCAAGTACTTGAAGATGGTGATCATATCATCTCTCAGCCGCCTCCTCTCCAGGCTAAACATCCCCAGCTCCTTCAACCTTTCTTCTTAGGACTTGGTCTCCAGACTCCTGACCATCTTCGTCACCCTTCTCTGGACCCATTCCAGCTTGTCTAGATCCTTCTTAAAATGTAGTGCCCAAAACTTCACACAATACTCCAGGTGAAGTCTTACCAGAGCAGAGCAAAGCGATACCATCACTTCACGTGATCTGGACACTATACTTCTGTTGATACAGCCCAAAATTGCATTTGCCTTTTTAGACACCGCATCACACTGTTGATTCATGTTCAGCGTATGGTCTACTAAGACCCCTAGATCCTTTTTGCACATACTACTGCTAAGGCAAGTCTCCCCCATTCTATAACCATGTATTGGATTTTTCCTACCTAAATGCAGAACTTTACATTTATCCCTGTTAAAATTCATTTTGTTGGTTTTAGCCCAGTTTTCTAGCCTGTCAAGGTTATAGAAATGGTTATAGAAGAGCCCTTCCGCTTGTAGTGAATGGCATTTGCAGCAAAGAAGAACAAGCTTGGTTCACATTCACTGGTTGCAACTGTACAGCCAACGAAGGGGGCCAAGCAAGAAATCGATAGGCCCAGTGTAAGCAAAGTCAGAACAACCTTTAAAATAATAAGACAAATCAATTTATTTCACAAATGTCTTCATTTCCAAATGCCATTGTTTTGGTGTTCTTTGCTGTCATTGCTCATGACATTTGAGAAAATGTGGCTCTTAATCATTGCAGGGTGGTGGGAGTTATCTGGTAAACAGCCAGGCTAAAAGATTACGGCACTCACACCAAAGATATCCTGTAACAATCGAGTCCTCTGGGAGGGGAGGGGGCAAATAGGGGCAACAAGGGGGGAGGGGGCCGGGATTGAAGGGGGCGTTAAAAATATGGGGAGAAGAAAAAGGCCTTACTTTATGGCGATACACAATGAAAAGTAATTACCAAGAAAAATGAAAAGCTCAGGCTCGCTGTTAGCGAGGTAGAAGAAGGGAATTCTGATCTTTTTTAAAGCTCAGAGTCCATTTTGATATAATTGGTTCCAGAATTATTTATGACATTAATTGCTGCATTATCGACTACCTGTCAGCGGCTCTGGCAGTTAGTCCATCTTTCTTAGCGCAGAAAGCCAAGTCAGCCCAAACGAGACTGACAAGCTAATTATACCCATCTCCCCTTCAATGACAAATGCGGCTCATCAGAAGCCTTTTCTAGAAATAAGCTTTCATTCTCTCCCCTTTTTCCCTGAGCCAGACACAGCCGATATCTCAAGGTACAGATCACAGCCGAAACTCTGCTCACCGGGGCTATTAGCTCTGAACATCTCACTTGAGCCAAAAAAACCTCTAAGCATCTTATGTTATCAAACTGTATGTCATTCCCCGATACTAGTTTTCCGCGAATGTGTGCTAGGCCAGGCATGTCACTCAAAGCTGTGGCAGAAAGAGCAGACCAGACTGAATTAGACAGCCCCGTCTTTAACGGGATGGCCAGGATGCTGACGGCGACTCCAGGACTCAGCGCCTGAGACTTTTTTGTGCATGTGAGGCACTTAAACTTCCAGAATCGATATTGTTGTGGTTTGCATTCTTTCCCTCCCCGCTAAACCAAAACCACGGAGGTTCGGTTCGGCCGAGAATGCCGGTTAGATATAGGCATCTCAGGTGACATATTTATTTATTTATTTAGAAGAAGAAGAAGAGGAAATTGGATTTATATCCCGCCCTCCACTCCGAATCTCAGAGTGGCTCACAATCTCCTTTACCTTCCTCCCCCACAACAGACACCCTGTGAGAAGGGAGGGGCTGAGAGGGCTCTCACAGCAGCTGCCCTTTCAAGGACAACCTCACCAGAGCTATGGCTAACCTGAGGCCATTCCAGCAGGTGCAAGTTGAGGAGTGGGGATTCAAACCTGGTTCTCCACACTTAACCACTACACCAAAAGAAGACAACCACATTGGATTTATATTCTGCCCTCCACTCAGAGCTGCTCACAATCTCCTTTCCCTTCCTCCCCCACAACAGACACCCTGTGAGGTAGGTGGGGCTGAGAGAGCTCCATCGTCTGACAGAGACATACAGAGGTGATTTGCCATTGCCTACTTCTGCGTAGCAACCCTGGACTTCCTTGGGGGTCTCTCATCCAAATACTAACAAAGGCTGACTCTGCTTAACTTCCAGCACCTGGTGTGATTGGGCTAGCCTGGGTCACCCAAGTCAGGGTAAGAGATGTCCAGAGGGGCTTTCATAGAATCACAGAGTTGGATGGGGCCATACAGTTCATCTAGTTCAACCCCCTGCTCACTGCAGAATCATTTTTTTAGGAGAGCTGGATATGACACCAATGGGACTTTGTGGGGCCGGGCCGTGTGTGTCATAAAATGTAACATGAGGTAGTATAGATATAAGCTCGATAAAGGACACAAACACAATGAAAGATTTTTTTGCTGCCATTGTTGAACAATTGTTCACTGTTTGCCTATGATAGTACCTGTTTTATGATGCTGCTTTAATTTTGGATATGTGATTTTAGTTTTAATATGTTGTTTTTTATTGTTGTAAGCTGCTTGCGGGATAGGGCAGGATATAAATAAAAATTAAATTAAAAATTGAATTAAAAATTAAATTATTTTTTAACTTAAAATGCAAGCATGCAATATTTCGTTGAAAATGGAAAGGTGGGGGATGGTGGGATTTGCCAATGTAATTTTAAAAATAAAACATCAAGAAAAAGCACAAGGATCACAGCAGAAACAAAAACTATAAAATGCTCTGAGCCTGGGAAAACAATGAAATGGCATTGCAAGCTTCTCCCCCCACCCAGGGTCTACTCAGATTGGCAATGGCTCTCCAGTGCAATATCCCCCTTTGGCTGTAGGTTCCCAGATTAGTGTACTCACTAGGTCAGGTTCATTCAGCAGAGACAAGCTGGCTCAAAGCCCCAACCCTTTATTTGCAAGGACTCAACTCCAGGAAGCATGAGCTTCAGCTGGCTATAGGAACACTGAAAGTGAAACTGATCTCCACTCCATTGTGTTTCATTGTGCTGCAAGGAAAATGTGGAATGGGTTTTCCATTAAGGTCTCTGGGTCCTATCTATCTGGGCACAGAGACCTTAACGGAAAATCCATTTCACGTTTTCCTTGAAGATTTGCTTCCTGCTGCAGCCAGCAAGGCAAGGCAGAAAGAGCAGGGAACTGAAAAAGCCAGAAACTACATCAGCCTTAGAGCTTCAATAGGTGAGGACAGGAGGGAGAGGAGGGGAGGAAAAGAGTTCCACAGACCTGGTTAAAGCCCTGGGCAGACTTGTTCTGGCTCTCGGGCTGGACATTTGACACCTGTGGCCTAGAGTATCCCTGACAAGTGTTTGTCCAAATGCTGCTTAAAGACTGGCAATTTGCTATTGCCTATCTCTGCATAGCTACCCTGGACTCCCTTGATGGTTCCCCATCTGAGAACGGGTCCAGAGGAGAGTGACGAAGATGGTGAGGGGTCTGGAGACCAAGTCCTATGAGGAAAAGTTGAAGGAGCTGGGGATGTTTAGCCTGGAGAGGAGGCGGCTGAGAGGTGATATGATCACCATCTTCAAGTACTTCGAAGGCTGGTGATATGATCACCATCTTCAAGGGCTGTCATATAGACGATGGTGGAATTATTTTCTGTGGCCCCAGAAGGTAGAACCAGAACCAGTGGGTTGAAATTAAATCAGAAGAACATACAGCTCAACATTAGGAAGAACTTCCCGACAGTTGGAGCGGTTCCTCAGTGGAACAGGCTTCCTCAGAAGATGGTGGGCTCTCCTTCCTTGGAGGTTTTTAAACAGAGGCTAGATGGCCATCTGACAGCAATGAGGATCCTGTGAATATAGGGGAGAGGTGTTTGTGAGATTCCTGCATTGTGCAGGGGGTTGGACTAGATGACCCTGGAGGGTCCTTCCAACTCTATGATTCTAACTAAGCAGAGCCAACCCTGCTTAGCTTCTGGCATCTGATTGTCAGAACTTGTAACTTTGTATGCTTTGTATGCTTTGCTTGACTGAACCGACTCCATGTTATAACTTAGAGTGCCTGACAGCGGTCATTGACCCAGGCCCCTTTGCTATGCAAAACATTTAGGGCAGCAAGACAGGCAGCAGAAAGTCTCTGCTTAATATCCACAGGTGCCCTTTGAAGCCAGGCCGTTTGGCCTTCGCAACAGGGGGGCATCCTCCTTCACTGATAACGAAGGCTGGGAAGAAGAGACAACCATTTGAGACCGTGTGAATTATTGTTTTATTATGCTTTGCTGTGGGCATAAAATGTAACCAACCGCCCAGACTCGCCATTACTGTTATTTCGTTACTATAGTACTGTTGTTCTTCAATAAAGATCCTAACTTGCAACAAGTATTGGACTCATCTGAAGTTCATCCAAGTTCTGACACTGATGAGATCGGGCCAGCCAGAGCCAACTTGAACTTTCTGCCACCCATGGCAGTTGACAGAACAGTAGTGCCAAATAGGATTGTGTCCCCCACAAGCTGAATATCCACAGGGAATATTTTTCAAGAAAAATGTCTATGCCTTCCCTAAACTGAACTTTCTAACCCCAAATCAAAATTGTAGTAAGTCTAGAGCAGCTCTACAACATTTCAATGTGCACTTCAGTTTATTGTTTTAATAAAAAAATTTTTGCAATAGATTATTTTGAGTGACGGAATGGACTTTCAAACCGCACCGAGCAGGCCTCTCCCCCCTCCCCGCCCCGCCACCCTTGTGTGTGAGCCGATGAGGTACAAGAGGAGTAAACAGAATCGAAGTCTGGCACATTTTACACTTTTTTCCAAAGTAAACGCCATGGGGGGAAAAGCCCAGCACATAAATTGAGTCTGAAGCTTTTACAAATTGGCTATTTAAACCACTCCATACCTATAAATTGTGCACTGCCGGAGGCCATCTTTCTATGGCCATTGTTCCTTCGCGAAGCAAGACAACAAGCGCTGGCAGGAGAGAACTAAACCTCTATTATATTGGAAAACGTATTAACTGCATATTAAAATATTGCAAGGAGACAGGCGAGCGAGAGGACAAAGTCAGGATGCAGAAGACACTGAGAGAAAGGAAGTGGAGCTTGCTTCCCGGCAAGTCCGCCATTTTGGATTCTCTTCAAATGAGGTGCTGTTTTCTGAAACCCTCCAGCTCAAGGAAGAAATATACCAAGATGGTTATTAATATTAGACAAACAGAAGTAAGGTTGCCAGGTCTGTGTTGGAAAATTCCTGGAGACCTTGGGGAAGAATCCTGGAGAGGGAGGGGTTTGGGGAGCGGAGGGGCCTCAGCATGGTACAATGCTATAAAATCTATCCTTCAAAGCAGCCATTTTCTCCAGAGGAGATGTCTGCCAGCTAGAGATCAACTGTAAAAGCAGGAGATCTCCAAGCCCCATCTAGAGGCTACAGCAAATAAAAGAGTAACGTGGAAAAGAGAAGCAGGTAAGAAGCAAAAAGCATCCACGATAAACCAGCCTCAAATATGAAACACATTCAAAACGTTATACATATAATAAAAGAACTTGAACCAAAATGGAGTAGAAGTACACCAAGACCAAAGTCCTTCCATTTATAACCAATATTCATGAGTCTTAAAGGTGGTGGTCCGAGGGGATCAAAAAACCGTGACGATAGAGACCGATGCGCCAAAATTGCTTTCAGCAGTAGCGGGTGTGAGGATGAACAGCGGCAAAGTGCAAGACAGCTACAGGAATGCACACATTGCCCTGTTTCACACAAGGCTTTCACAAGCTTCCAGAATCCTTAAAACCATTCATACAAGGCATACGATGCCATTAGTAATCTGCAGAATATTTGAGCTATATGCCTTGTATGAATGATTTTAAGGATTCCGAAAGCTTGTGAAAGTCCTGTATTTTTGTTTTATACCTTATTCCTGTTCCTCAGCCTTTTAGGGTTGCCAGCCTCCAGGTGGGCAGGTAAGAAGCAAAAAGCATCCACGGTAACAGTGGACATCTCAGAAGCATAGCCTGTTAGGGTGAAAAACGGAAGTGGAAGCCCTGGCACCACTAGGCCTTGAGACTACTCCTTGACACTCCTGGATAACACGCTTCCCAGACTCCCGCTGGGGGGCAGGGTTTCCTCCAGTTTTGGGGGCTCCAACCCACTGGCACAGAGCTGGCCAGCAGGGCGATCCCCGCCCCCAAAGAGCTCCATCATGCCTGACGTGCCTGGCATGATGATGACACTTCCGGGTGACATCATCACACCAGCCACGTCGCACGGGGGATGCTCTAGCAATTTGGGTAAAAACTCTATGGCACTATAGAGTTTTTGACCAAATTGCTAGAGCATTTCCACATGATGTGCCTGGTGCGATGATGTCACTTCTGAGTGATGTCATCATGTGAGAAAATCCGCCCCGCTGCTGGGACCAAGGAAGAAGCTGGCAGCCCTACCTTAGTCTTTGAGATGATCAATAAGGGGTTGTGCACACCCATGAGACTTCCTCACATGAACACATGGAGTGGCTTCCTGCTGAATCAGACCCCTAGTCCATCAAGGTCAGTATTGTCTCCTCCAACTGTCAGCGGCTCTCCAGGGTCTCAGGCAGAGGTCTTTTGCATCACCTAGTGAGAGGTGAGAGCCCATTTGGTGTAGTGATTAAGTGCGCAGACTCTTATCTGGGTGAACCGGGTTTGATTCCCCACTTCTCCATTTGCAGCTGCTGGAATGGCCTTGGGTCAGTCGTAGCTCTCGCAGAGTTGTCCTTGAAAGGGCAGCTGCTGTAAGAGCTCTCAGCCCCACCCACCTCACAGGGTGTCTGTTGGGGGGGAGGAAGGTAAGGTAAGGTAAGGTAAATTTTTATTTGTATCCCGCCCTCCCCCGCCAAAGCAGGCTCAGGGCGGCTAACAACATCCGAAAACAAACAATCCAGTAATAAAACATCAAATTAACATTAAAACATTAAGACATTAAAGGTAAAGGAGATTGTAAGCTTCTCTAAGACTCTGAGATTCAGAGTGAAGGGCAGGGTATAAATCTAATTTCTTCTTCTTCTGTTTGGTCCTTTTAATTGAAGATGGCAGGGATTCAACCTGGGGGACCTTATGCATGAAAAGCAGAAGCTCCTCCACTCAGAGCTGGCAACTCCATGCTCAAAGTTCACAAAGAGCCCAGTGCCTAAACCTGTGCTCCATATTTTTATCTAACCCCCTCTTGAAGGTGGCTATGCTTGTGGCCGCCACCACCTCCTGTGGCAGTGAATTCCACATGTTAATCACCCTTTGGGTGAAGAAGTACTTCCTTTTATCCGTTTTAACCTGTCTGCTCAGCAATTTCATCGAATGCCCACGAGTTCTTGTATTGTGAGAAAGGGAGAAAAGTACTTCTTTCTCTACTTTCTCCATCCCATGCATCATCTTGTAAACCTCTATCATGTCACCCCGCAGTCGACGTTTCTCCAAGCTAAAGAGCCCCAAGTGTTTCAACCTTTCTTCATAGGAAAGTGTTCCAACCTTTGAATCATTCTAGTTGCCCTTTTCTGGACTTTTTCCAATGCTATAATATCCTTTTTGAGGCGTGGTGACCAGAACTGCACACAGTACTCCAAATGAGACCGCACCATCGATTTATACAGGGGCATTATGATACTGGCTAGTGGGAGATCTTCAGGCCCCACCTGGAGCTTGGCAATCCTAGTGGAGCAGCAGTATCCTGCATAAACACACAGACCTCTCCAACCCACTATGCAGCTTCCTAAGTCTGTACGCAAGTTTTACACACACACACGTACACGCACACAAATATTTTATTGGCCTTAAGCCGTAGAGATTTGTTAAAATGAGGCCACTCCATCATCTGCTGTTCCTGCACCCTGAGAATAACTCACAATTGGCTGTTAGTTACTGATACTGCCTGCATATAATTTAGCATTTGTCTAACCTATTCAGAAAGAAAATATTGTTCTCATTAATTTACATTAGGAAGTGAAGAGGGGAATGGGGGTTGTGGAGGTCCCAACGTTCCACTGAAAAGAGTCTACACACAGAAGCTGGGCCAAAACTCACAGCTTTTCATCAACATTTCTGGCAGGCCAGAAACCCTTTTTTTACCATTTTATTTTGGCACCTCTCGCAAAAACGCCTGCCTATTTGTTTATGTCGTCCGCACTTTAAATTGCCTTGCTTGTTGATGTGGTCAGATCTGATTGGCTTTGCAGAGCGATTGGGCATTTACTAGCTTCTCTCTGATTGGGTGGGATCTGTCTAAGGATGGTAAGATTAGCAATACCAGCCAGGGGGGAATGGGAGAACAATGACAAGATTGAAAAGGGATGAATCCTTCTTAGAGCCCTCAGGAAATCTAAGGGCTTTTGATCTAAGCAGAAGTAGATTGACTCTCATTTAAAAAAAAAAAAAAAAATAGCACAAAAAGTGGGTTTTTTGTTTTTTTTTTAAAAGGAAAGGTATGAAATTGCTAGTTTTAACCCCAAAACTCTATTATTCCCTATGGAGATTTATTCCCATAGAAAATCCTGGAGAATTGATCCACGGGTATCTGGGGCTCTGGGGGGGCTGTTTTTTGGGGTAGAGGCACCGAATTTTCAGTATAGCATCTAGTACCTCTCCTTAAAAAACCTCCCAAGTTTCAAAAAGATTAGACCAGGGGGTCCAATTCTATGAGCCCCAAAAGAAGGTGCCCCTATCTTTCATTATTTCCTATGGAAGGAAGGAATTGAAAGGGTGTGCCGTCCCTTTAAATGTGATGACTAGAACTCCCTTTGGAGTTCAATGATGCTTGTCACAGTCTTGATCTTGGCTCCACCACAATGTCTCCTGGCTCCACCCCCAAAGTCTCCTGGCTCCATCCCCAAAGTCCCCAGATATTTCTTGAATTTGACTTGGCAACCCTAGTCCTTGTATATTGTACTATAATACTCTCATTGGCCGTGCACTTTCTGCATTTTATGTAAATTAGTTTGTTTTGATCTATGCTGGCCATGGACTGTAATAATAATAAACTGAAACTGGATTGGCTACATCAGGGTGTGTGGCCTAATATTCGGGTTGCCAAGTCCCTCTGCCGCTGCAGCAGGGGACATGTTCCTCACGCACACTTTGTGCATGTGGCATAGTGACATCACCTGGAAATGACATCATCATGCTGGGAGCATCTTGCTGGTGACACTCTAGGACTCGTCACGATTCCTAGAGTGTCACACCAGAAATGCTCTAGGGGGACTGGCTACATCAGGGGTGTGTGGTTTTAATAGACAAAGAAGTTCCTGCCACAGAAAAAGCCCTGGAGATTAGACTGCTGGAGTAAATTTTGGGGGATCCAGCTTCATGTCTCCCCCACTGCCACGAAACTCGCCAGGTCACCTTGGAAATAGATTCAGGTGGGTAGTCATGTTGATTTGAAGCAAAAGAACAAAATTTAGAGTCCAGTGACACCTTGAAGACCAGCACAGTGTAATTCTGGGTGTAAGCTTTCATGTACACGCAGACTTCATTGGCCACTCTCCTTCTATTTAACCTACCTTACAAGATCATCAGGAAGATAACAGGATACAACAAGAGGAAAGGAACCTTGAAGGTAACGAGGGGGACAAATGGAGCAGATATATTGTGTTTGCATCAAAATATACCAAGTTCATGTCAGTGCCCTGAACTTTTGGAGTACAGTCTTTGCTTCCTATGAGGCATTTGTGATTTCGGTGGAAGATAAAAGGATCTGTATTACAAAGGTGGTGAAGCAGGGTATTGAGCTGACATTTAAAAATGTCTCCACAAACAGAGTGCTTTCTGCTCAGCCCTACTCTCCTTGTTTTTCACTACCCTGGAAATTCCAGTATGCATTCCACCTCCTCCTCTCTGCCTTGAATTTCAGATTAGGCAAAATTAAATGGCGACTCCACCTGACGGCATCTGTTGTTTCAGGTTATTTTTTTTTTTTTAAGAAACAATCTCTAAGAGAAACCTACCTGGGGAAGTACGTCGAGGGCTTCGTTCCTAGCATGGAGATCCTCCCCACGGTGCTTGGTTCACCGCCTCCTCGTGGAGACTGATCCTTATTTGAAATATAATAAAGAATGAAATGGTTAAATACATCACTATTTTGCCAATAAGAGGTGTTCGTATATAAGTCTAAATGGCAGTCAGCCTGCCCAGGTCTATTGATTTTACTGTCTAATGGCTGAAAGAGATGTTATCTTGATTAATTAGAAAGCCCAAAACAAATGCATCTTGCTTCTGTTAAATCTTCTGCCATTCTCTCTCTCTCCCCACCTCAGCAGGGTGTCAAATGGAGACCTGAAGGAAAGGCCTAAAACGGAAAGAGGTGTTATGCTCAGCATTGCAGATGTGCCTCTGTCGCTTCATTTCAGCTGTCGATGAGTCTCCAAAGGCCTGCCCCAATGAGCGCGATGGGATAATATTTAAGTGGACTTTTAGCAGGAGCAGCAGCAAAATGGAATTTGCTTGCCGTTCCACGGCAGGAAACGTCATATTGGCGCTGGATCTCAAGGTGCACGTTTATCTTCAAGTAACTGCACTGGCCATGGCATCCAAGGCTTTGACCAGCCAACTTTCCAGCAGCACAGGGTGTAGCAGAGGAAGGGGGCTTGTAGGGGACAGAACCTGTCCACATCCTATGAGTGGATCAAGTCCTCCCTAGCTTAATCAAATGGTAGGGTTGCCAAGTCCAATTCAAGAAGTATCTGGGGACTTTGGGGGTGGAGCCAGGAGCAAGGTTGTGACAAACACAACTGAACTCCCAAGGGAGTTCTGCCCATCAAATTTAAAGGGACCGCACACCTTTTAAATGCCTTCCTTCTATTGGAAATAATGAAGGATAGGGGCACCTTCTTTTGGGGCTCACAGAATTGGACCCCCTGGTCCAGTCTTTTTGAAACTTGGACGGTGTTTTGAGAAGAGTCATCAGATGCTATGCTGCAAACTTCCAATGGAAGGAAGGCATTTAAAAAGTGTCCCTTTAATTGTGATGGCCGGGATTCCCTTTGGAGTTCAATTATGCTTGTCACAACCTTGCTCCGAGCTCTACTCCAATGTCTCCTGGCTCCACCCCCAAAGTCTCTTGGCTCCTCCCCAAAGTTCCAAGATATTTCTTGAATTGAACCTGGCAACCCTAATTGCACCCCACTTCCCCAAACCCCACCATCTCCAGGTTCCACCCCCAAACTCTCCACTACTTTCCCAACCCAGAGCTGAGAACCCTATGCTGAGCCCATCAGTCATGTGGTGAGCTGTCAAGCCTCGGGATCATTGGAGGCCAGCAAAGGTGCAGTTGTAACCACACCAGTCCCCAACTGCTGTTTAATTGGAGGATTCAAAGCCTTGAAGGATCAACTCCCCCCCCCTCCCCCATTGTCTCTGTCAAGGGATTGGTGTAGAGAGCCAGTTTGGTGTAGTGGTGAAGTGCACAGACTCTTATCTGGGAGAACCGGGTTTGATTCCCCACTTCTCCACTTGCAGCTGCTGGAATGGCCTTGGGTCAGCCATAGCTCTCGTAGGAGTTGTCCTTGAAAGGGCAGCTGCTGTGAGAGCCCTCTCAGCCCCACCCACCTCACAGGGTGTCTGTTATGAAGGGAAAAGATATAAGAGATTGTAAGCTGCTCTGAGTCTTTAATCCATTTTGCACTATGCTTGTTCTGGGGCGGAGAGCCCTTTTGCTACCAGGGCTTATTTCCGTTTTCGCACAAGTTGCCCTAGAGCTGCAAGCTGGCGCCGCACTATTCTGCAGCAAGCGAGATTCTTTGACAAGCAGTTTCCCCTTGCTGTGGAATAGCGGCACGCCAACTTGCAGCTCCAGGGCAACCTGTGCAAAAACGGAGAAGCCCCAGTAGCAAAAGGGCTCTCCACCCTGGAACAAGCGTAGTGCAAAATCGGTCTCTGATTCAAGAAGAGGGGCAGGGTATAAATCTGCAGTCTTCTTCTTCTTCTTGGGCCGTGATCTGACTTCATTTGAAAATTGCATCTCTTCCTGCATGCTAGTTTGAAGGCTGGGGGACAGAAGGATCAAAGATTTCTTTCTTTAAAACCACTTGCAAGCTTTCAAAATTTTTAATTTAAACCCAGCCATTAATCTACTGCGATTGCCTGACAATTAATTTGCCGTGATTCATGAAGCTCTGCTGCTCTTCTGTTCAGTTCTACAGGTAGCAACGCGAGCAGTGAAAAGATATTTTTGGAAGGGCAGTCGCTCCCCCTTAGAATCACCTCTGAGGGGTAGCCATTATGGGGCCTCTACCTTCTGGGAGATGTCCAAAAGAAGGGACTACCTTAAGAGGAATGAGCTCCTACAGTACATAGAGTTTGGTTTCTGTCACAGCCTAGGTAATCTCTCCTCTTAAAAAAACAAAACAAAACTCTGTGCAAAAAGTGTGACCAGTTTCCCACTTGCCTTATGCCACTCTCACGCTCCTCTTCTCTGCGGGGCTTCCGTCCAATTTCACACTATCTGCTCTGGGGCTGCAACTAGCTTCGCCTTTTTTGCGCGGCAAACAGGAACTGGTTTTTAGAGGTTTCTGTTTGCTGTGATTTGGTATGGGGGGGGGGTGTTTCATCTGCATGTTTATAAGTGGGGTCTCGGCCCCACCATTTTGCCATAGTGTGTAGTTTGTTAATAAAGTAGGTTCCTGGTTGAACTCCACTGCATCGAACTCACTATTTAACAGCTTCTAAGATGTCCTTGGTATAGTCTAGCCCATGCTAAATAGATTTCCCCTGGGGTTAAGGCTAAGCCAGGCTAACAGAGTCTGCTCAGGTAGTCCATCTCCTCTCAGATGGCAATCAGAATATTACAAAACAGGTAGCTAAGTTTTGTAATGCTTTTCTTTGTATTTGAAAGACCTCTTGATTTTACTGATATTTTTATTCATTTTACGATACTATTTTAACCATGGATAATTTTGCCATTCAATATTCAGATTGTTTGAATCATTAGGCTTTTATGGTTAGCTTGGTGCCATATAAATAAACTGAGTGACTGACTGACTAATGTACTGTAATTGAGGCCCCTACTGTAGAATCTGAAAGTTTCTGCTGTTGTCCAGGACCTGCGACTGCTCATATACAACCAGTGTTGCATCGGCTGCCCTGGCTGCCTGCTCGCTTCTGGGCCCAACGCAAATGCATAGTTCTTAATTAATTAATTATTTATCGACACAATTTGCATCACACTTTTCTGGCCTCACAAAGGCAACTCAGGCAGCTCACAAATTGTTTTTAAAAATGACAAAATCACCTATTAAAATCATTAAAACCACATATTCATCAAAAACTCACATCATTAAAACAGTTTTTAAAAAATCAGAGTTAAAATACATACAAAACATAAAAATCGCAATTAACAACTTGATTAGGAAGGAAGGATCATTGAAGGAATGCCAAAAGTCTTCACTTGCTGGTGCAAGACAGCAACAGAAGGGAGCAGAGGAGTTTAGTCTAATTTTATTGTTATTCCTCCATGGAGCCCAAGGCAGTGTGCAAAAGATCTCTTCTCATCCAGGCCCAACCCTGGGAGGCTGGTGAAGCCAGTTTGGTGTAGTGGTTAAGTGCACAGACTCTTATCTGGGAGAACCGGGTTTGATTCCCCACTCCTCCACTTGCAGCTGCTGGAAAGGCCTTGGGTCAGCCATAGCTCTCGCAGTGTTGTCCTTGTAAGGGCAGCTTCTGGGAGAGCTCTCTCAGCCCCACTTACCTCACAGGATGACTGTTGTGGGGGCAGAAGATAAAGGAGATTGTAAGCCACTCTGATTCAGAGAGATGGTGGGGTATAAATCTGTGGTTTTCTTCTTCTTCTTATGGCATCTGGAAGATTTGAACCTGGCTTAAATCTTCACATTTGAAAGCCAGTTTGGTGCAATGATTAACTGCATGGACTCTTATCTGGGAGAACCGGGTTTTATTCCCCACTCCTTCACATATACCAGCCACAAGTTCTCTCAAGACTGTTCTGCTCAAGAGCAGTTCTGGGAGAGCTCTCTCAGCCCCACCTACCGCACAGGGTGTCTGTTTTGGGGAGGGGAAGGGAAGAGAAAGCAGATTTGTAAGCTGTTTTGAGACTCCTTTGACTAGCAAAGGGTGGGATACAAAATCAAATTTCCTCCTCTTCATAGAATCATAGAGTTGCAAGGGACCTCCAGGGTCATCTGGTCCAACCCGCTGCACAATGCAGGAAACTCAAAAATACCTCCCCCTAAATTCATAGGATCTTCATTGCTGTCAGATGGCCATCTAGCCTCTGCTTAAAAACCTCCAAGGAAGGAGAACTCACCACCTCCCGAGGAAGTCTGTTCCACTGAGGAACCACTCTAACGGTCAGGAAGTTCTTCCTAATGTTGAGCCAGAAACACTTTTGTTTTAATTTCAACCCATTGGTTCTAGTCATAACTTCTGTGGCCACAGAAAACAATTCTGCACCATCCTCTAGATGACAGCCCTTCAAGTACTTGAAGATGGTGATCACATCACCTCTCCAGGCTAAACATCCCCAACTCCTTCTTTATAGGACTTGATCTCCAGACACCTCACCATCTTCATCGCCCTCCTCTGGACCAATTCCAGCTTGTCTAAATCCTTAAAATGTGGTGCCCAAAACTGAACACAATACTCCAGGTGAGGTCTTACCAGAGCAGAGTAAAGCGATACTATCATTTCACATTTATACCATCACTTCTGTTGATACAGACCAAATTTGCATTTGACTTTTTAGCCACCACATCACACTGTTGACTCATGTTCAGCATATGGTCCACTAAGACCCCTAGATCATTTTTAAACATTTCTTCTTCTTCTTCTTCTTCTTCTTCTTCTTCTTCTTCTTCTTCTTCTTCTTCTTCTTCTTCTTCTTCTTCTTCTTCTTCTTCTTCTTCTTCTTCTTCTTCTTCTTCTTCTTCTCCTCCTCCTCCTCTTCCTCCTTCTTCCTCTTCTTCACTGGCTATTGCTATTGAGGCTCTGCAATAAAAGTCATCTAAGATCCAATATTTTTATGCTAAGTTGTTTGTTTTCTGCATTTAAACTAAGTGTTTCTAATTGAAATGTCAGTTCCTCCAACTACTGGCAACAGAGAGGACAAGGAACACCTCTAGTATGTTGTGTGTTGTATATGCCAAATTATTCCACTTTAATAGAGGGGGTGGGGGACCACCACAAATGTTAAGGAATCCATGTGTGGCTGAGTTCTGCACATTGGTCTTGGAGCGCAGCGCAATAAAAAGGTCAGAGATAGCCTGGTGCTCTGTTTTGTGTAGTGCATCTGTTCTATAAGAAAAAAAAATGTGCCCAAGTTGTTCCTTTCTCTCTCTTTTTTTACAACACACACACACACACACATGGTTGTAAAAGTCTGGTTACTACTGAATATATTTCTAAATGACAAGGTTTATTTGGCTGCCGTTTGACATGCTTAGGGGAAACTCAGGTTGACAGTTAGAGGAGGCAGGAAGAGAGGGGACCGCCACAACTTCCACCCGAACAGAAAATGTCAGCTCTTCCCTCGCTAGGATGGAGAAGCAGCCTGACAAAAGAAAAAAAAAAGAAAAAAAGAGCAGACGTTTAAAAGTTCCTGACGTGTGTCATCGAGGCAGCCACTGAGCCAGTGCGCCTGACGTGGCTCGAGATGACAGCACCCGGGCCCTTGAAGCTGGCTGCGGGACATTCAAAGTTTGGTGGGTGTCACATCGAATCCTCGTCACGTCACATTAGAAAAAGCAGGACGGAGGGGGGAAGAGACACAGAGAAATGGATGCAGGCCATGGCTGTAGCTCGGAAATTTAAAACAACGCTTCCTCGTCTAATTAATGTTATGAAGTGGCCGCAACACTGAGCCGGCCACCCACAATCTGGGTTTGTAGAAGGTCAGGGAAGCATTTTTCTTTTTTTTTTTTGCTTTTCTGGCTTAATTCCTCCAAGTCACAGACAGTAGATTGTCAAACCCTTGACCCCCCTTTGAATCCCAGAAATATTATTTTCCTGTAAGAAATGGTCCTTCTCGCCAGTCACTCAGCCCAGGCCTCAGCTGCTCCCAAGGGAAGCCATGTTTGTTTATCCCAGATGGGTCACCTGACCTATCAACCTGGAGCAGGTGGCAGCCATGCCAGGGGTCAGGAGGCTCTCATCTTCTTCCTGCCCTGCCCCCAGGGGGCAGATTTCTGTGTAGTCTGGGCTAGCCTTGTTTTTTGGCCTTCTACGTGACTACTGAGGTCAGCTCTGGGATGGAAGGAGAATTTCAGCTGCAGAGTCGCACATTTAGGCCCGTGGAAGTCCTAGCAGAATAGTACACGTTCAGTGGCTTGCAAAGAACGGCATGCTCAGTTGCCCTCAAACAAATAACACAAGAATATAAGAGAAGCCATGTTGGATCAGGCCAATGACCCATCCAGTCCAACACTCTGTGTCACACAGTGGCCAAAAAACCAGGTGCCATCAGGAGGTCAAATCAGTAGGGCCAGGACACTAGAAGTCTTCACACTGTTGTCCCTCCCAAGCACCAAGAATACAGAGCATCACTTGCCCCAGACAGAGAGTTCCATCATAAGAACATAAGAGAAACCATGTTGGATCAGGCCAATGGCCCATCCAGTCCAACACTCTGTCACACAGTGGTAAAAACAAAAACCAGGTGCCATCTGGAGGTCCATCAGTGGAGCCCAGGACACTAGAATCCCTCCCACTGTGCCCTGCCCCCCAAAGCACCAAGAATACAGAGTATCATTGCCCCAGCAGAGAGTTCCAACAATAAGCTGTGCCTAATAGCCACTGATGGACCTCTGCTCCATATGCTTATCCAATCCCCACATTGGTCACATTTACTTCCATCTCTGTTGTGAGGCCTACCCCTCAGGGTGGGGTTGTGACTCAGTGTCAGAGTCAACTGTGCAACTGAACAACAACAACAAACAAATCCAGAAGCTGAATGTTTGCATAGCAATTGGTCCATAGCTATTATTGCTGTGCCAATGTACTTGCTGAAAATGATCCAGGGTGCAACCAAAACCATACCAACGTGTGGGTTTTTAAAGTTAAACTGAGCTGCTTTCAGAACACCGAATATGTGAGGAGTCTCAGATCCAGGGATAGGGGATAGCAGAGCAATTAGCTTGTCATTGATTTCAGACAATGAGGCTGCGATCTTCGCCCAACTTCCCGTTTAATATGGGCAGCACTCTTTTTATATAACATATCTAATGGCCTGGGAGGTGAAATTCTGTGGATTTAATTTTAGCATCCTCCAAATACAATCAGACCGCGATAATGTGACTCCTCTGGCAAACCGCATTTTTACAAAATTCCCTCTTATTAAAAAGTCAGTGGTACCTACAGGCTATGAGATTGGTTTCCACTTAAATCATTTGGCTACCTAGACAGAGTGATAAATCAACCGGTGGGCAGGGGAAGTGCGCAGCCTGGCTTTCTGTATGTTGAGGAAAGCTTTTAGAGTGGCAGAACCACTACCTTCACACAAAAGGAGAAATGGGGGGAAAGATGGATATGTAAATTTACCATATTCCCCATCCTGCAACTCTGAAGTACCATGATTTTCAGACCCAAGATAACTGAAATTGCTCAAAAGAAAGGGGCTTAGTTTAAAAGGGAATACAAGGTTTTCAATCTGAGTGCAATCGGTGTTCTGTTTAAGACAGAAACACGATGCTACAGCATTACACCATAAGAACATAAGAGAAGCCATGTTGGATCAGGCCAATGGCCCATCCAGTCCAACACTCTGTGTCACACAGTGGCCAAAAAAACCAAGTGCCATCAGGAGGTCCACCAGTGGGGATAGAAGCCCTCCCACTGTTGCCCCCGCACAAGCACCAAGCATACAGAGCATCAATGTCCCAGACAAAGAGTTCCAACAATATGCTGTGGCTAATAGGCACTGATGGACCTCTGCTCCATATGTTGATCCAATCCCCTCTTGAAGCTATGCTTGTAGCCGCTGCCACCTCCTGTGGCAGTGAATTCCACATGTTAATCACCCTTTGGATGAAGAAGGACTTCCTTTTATCAGTTCTAACCTGATTGCTCCACAATTTCAATGAATGCCCACCAGTTCTCATATTGTGAGAAAGGGAGAAAAATACTTCTTTCTCTACCTTCTCCATCGCATGCATAATCTTGTAAACCTCTATCATGTCACCCCTCAGTTGACGTTTCTCCAAGCTAAAGAGCCCCAAGCGTTTTAAGCTTTCTTCATAGGGAAAGTGTTCCAACTCTTGAATCATTCTAGTTGCCCTTTTCTACACTTCTTCCAATGAAAAAAGAGTCATCAAAGATTTCAGGTTTTCACGGCTGGCATCATCATTAGGGTTTGTAGAATCTTTCGGGCTCAAGTGCCATGTTCTCTGGAGAAAATTTTTCTTCCAGACGTTTCGTTCTCAGCTGCAGAAAACATCCTCAGTGGCGTTGCAGCCGGAGCAGGGGCTCTGACCTTCTTGGCTGCTGTGCCAAGAGTCGTTAGGCCACAGTCATTAGGCCTCCCATTTATCCACCTGGGTCAGGGAACTACCTACTCCCAGCTCCAATTTCCCAATCTCATCTTGGTAGCTAAGCAGGTTGGCCCTGGTACTAACCAGAAAATCCAGGGTTGCTACATAGAGGAAGGCAATGGCAAACCACTTCTGTCTCTTGCCTCAAGAACGCCATGGGGTCACTGTCAGTCAACTTTGACTTGATGGCGCTTCTCACCTCCAGCACCTGTATTTTAACCAAGAATAAAATGAAGCAACTTGGAGGGCAGTGGACTTAGAGGGCAGCGGCAATCTTTCGTGGGAAAACAGCATAAGGGAGAAATTAAATACCTTTTGCTGGTTTCTTCCTTTAAATTACCACCAACAGATGCATTCTGTTTTTAAAAACTATTATGAGAAATAATTGCAGAAGTATACATAGTGCACAGAGCCCCGTGGCACAGAGTGGTAAAGCTGCAGTACTGCAATCTGAGCTCTCTGCTCAGGACTCGAGTTCGATCCCAGCAGAAACTGGGTTCAGGTAGCCGGCTCCAGGTTGACTCAGCCTTCCATCCTTCCAAGGTTGGTCAAATGAGTACCCAGCTTGCTGGGGGGAAAGTGGAGAAAGCGGAGATGACTGGGGATGGCAAACCACCCTGTAAAAAGTCTGCCATGAAAACGTTGTGATGCGATGTCATCCCAGACCCAGAGTCGGAAACAACTGGTGCTTGCACAGGGGACTACCTTTACCTTTATACATAGTGACTGGAATGGATGCCGCAATTCTTTAGTTCTTCATGCCAATGGATAAAGTCAGGAGAAATGGCAAGCAAAGATCCAATAGTGCTTCTTTGGTTTCCTTCACAGTGAATTTTGACAATCCACAGGGACTGAGGCTATGACTGGCGTCAATATCCATGTAAACTTTGGCCCGCCACTGCATATGGAACAGCTGAACTTATACCCAGGAAGGAAAGGCTGCAGTTCCATGAACTATGTTCCTGTTCACATTATAACAGCTAGATTGCTGGTCAGGGCCAGCTACTGAAAACATGTGACCCCGATATGTAGCCCTCAATTAACCATTAAGCATATTAGTCATGTGCTAAAGGCAATAAGCCGGGGAAGGGGGGCACCTTGAAGATGAAATATTTTTCCTCAGCGATTCCTTCTGCTATGGCTATTCAGGAGAAATAATACACAGTGGGACCACTAGCGCCAAGAAGGGGGGGGGGGCAGCGGGGACAACTATGCCACAAGACAGGCTGGATGCCTTATCTCTGCTAAGTGTAGAAGCAGATTTGTAATGTCAAATTTTAACACTTTTTCTATGAAGAAAGGTTAAAACACTTGGGGCTCTGTAGCTTAGAGAAACTTCAACTGAGAGGTGACATAATAGAGGTTTACAAGATTATGCATGGGACAGAGAAGGTAGAGAAAGAAGGACTTGTCTCCCTTTCTCACAATACGAGAACTCGTGGGCAATCAATGAAATTGCTGAGCAGTCGGGTTAGAATGAATAAAAGGAAGTTCTTCTTCACCCAAAGAGTGATTAACATGTGGAACTCACTGCCACAGGAGGTGGTGGTGGCTGCAAGCATAGACAGCTTCAAGAGGGGATTGGATAAACATCTGGAGCAGAGGTCCATCAGTGGCTATTAGGTGCAGCATATTGTTGGAACTCTCTGTCTGGGGCAGGGATGTATTCTTGGTACTTGGGGAGGGCACAATGGGAGGGCTTCTAGTGTCCTGGCCCCACTGATGGACCTCCTGATAGCACTTGGGGTTTTTTGGCCACTGTGTGACACAGAGTGTTGGACTGGATGGGCCACTGGCCTGATCCAACAGGGCTTCTCTTATGTTTTTATGTTCTTATGCGACAAGACAGGCTGGATGCCTTAACCCTGCTAATTGTAGAAGCAGATTTGTAATTACTTTTGAGGACTTGATCAAAAATATATCAGAGGCTTTGCAGCGATGTTCAGATTTGCCAGAACCATCACTTCTGTTGTTACACTTAGCATGTCCTATGGACAACTAAAAAAGAAGAACAGAGCCCTCAATAATAGGAGAAGAAGAAGAAGACCGCAGATTTATATCTCACTCTTCACTCTGAATCTCAGAGTCTCAGAGCGGCTCATAATCTCCTTTACCTTCCTCTCCCCACAACAGACACCCTGGCCGCGGTCAGACGCACCATCAAATCCATCAGCAAGGCGTTCCTGTTTTGCCGAGTGCCTGTCCTGTCCTCCACCTTGCCGAGTGCCTGTCCCGTCGTTGACTGATCAGATGGTCCGGCCTTTGCGCATGTGCATAAACAATGCCGCTGATTGGCTCAACCTCAGGGACTATTTTCTAGAAATACGGACTAAACAATGACTGTGTCACAAAATTCAACCCCACAAAATTAAAAAGAAACATTTGCAGTTGCTCCGAATTCATCTGTTGTGCTTAAAGCGCCCAGGAGCCCTTCCGCCTTTTGCCGATCCTTTTGCGGTTATGCGTGCATCGCTAAGATTTTAAAAAAATGGCGCTGATCTGGGATGCAAGTTGAGACGACTCGCTAACGCTGGCATGATCAGACAGGGGAAATCTGTTTTTGGCCCGTCGTCAAGCATTTAGAACCGGATTTTATCCACTATCAAAAAAGTCCGACAGTAAGTCGCAGCATGATGGGATACCCACAACTCACCGACTACTCCCAGATGTTGTCGTCTGGACATGCACTTTCAATCCGAAGAGCATGCGCTGCTGTGTCAGATAAAAATGTACGTCTGACCACAGCCCCTGTGAGGTAGGTGGGGCTGAGAGAGCTCTCCCAGAACCTGCCCTTTCAAGGACAACTCTGCCTGAGTTATGGCTGACCCAGGGCCATTCCAGCAGCTGTAAGTGGAGGAGTGGGGAATCAAATCCCGTTCTCCCAGATAAGAGACTGCACACTTAACCACTGCACCACACTGGCTCATGAGAGAATCGAGACATGCGAATTTGCATGCAAATTTACACACATTTCTACTTAAATAGAAATTCATTGACTGTAGTACCAGATCCATCTGCTACTTCCTCACGCTCATACAACCACAATGGGAAACCACTTGACCTGACGTGTTTCGACCTAAAATGGTCTTCTTCAGAGGTCAAACAAATATATCCACATAGAGGCTCACATTACAAACTGCAACAAATCAATAAATCAACGCTGGACCAAAAAGGAAGTGGTTTAATACAGTGACAAAGGCTAAGGGATGTGATTGAGGCCTCTCATAATACAGCCTTCTGTCCTGGTGAAGGGGATACATGTTGCATCAGGTGTTTTATTGTATGCCAAAATGGTCCAGAATTGATTAAAGTCAGTGCCAGATGTGCCAAAATTGTGCCTCTG
This sequence comes from Heteronotia binoei, assembly GCF_032191835.1. NCBI lineage: Eukaryota > Metazoa > Chordata > Lepidosauria > Squamata > Gekkonidae > Heteronotia > Heteronotia binoei. Next base: position 5,290,889 of record NC_083226.1, on the reverse strand, counting down.
AAGAAGACCATTTTAGGTCGAAACGCCTTAGATCAAGTGGTTTCCCATTCTGGTTAATGATTTTACTAAGTAAGGAGGCTAATGGTTTTAACTGTAGAAGACTGCAGATTTATACAGTACAGATTAATATAGAAGAAGAAGAAGAATGCAGATTTGCACACTGCCCTACTCTCTGAATCAGAGACTCAGGGCAGCTTACAATCTCCTCTCCCTTCTCCCCCCACAACAGACACCCTGTGAGGTGGGTGGGGCTGAGAGGGCTCTCACAGCAGCTGCCCTGTCAGGGACAACCTCTGCCAGAGCTATGGCTGACCCAAGGCCATTCCAGCAGGTGCAAGTGGAGGAGTGGGGAATCAAACCCGGTTCTCCCAGATAAGAGTCCACACACTTAACCACTACACCAAACTGTCTGTAATAAATACATGTATTTTGGTTATGATTTTACTTCAGATCCTGCTTTTAGTTTTTGGCCCTTATTGTATATTAACCTTTTAAATTAAACCAGGGGGCTAGTACCTGGATAAATGTGGGGTTTAAATTACATCTTCAGTTGTACATGTGTTGCATGCAACGTGAGAATAAATGCATGTGCAATACACAATTGAATGTACACCGTACGCAGATTGATTCTGTGTCCCCTGTAAATGGGAAAGGGTGTAGACTGTATGTGCGTTCACTAAAATGTGTAAATTGGGCTATTGTTCAGGTTCATTTGAGTTGCAGAACACCCTGGAAAGTATCCCAATAGGCTAAAAATTAGGCCACGACTTTCTTGACAACATAATCCGGCTGTAACATTGCCTTTACGCTTTCCCCTCAGGACGCTCATTTCAAAGAGGTCTGCTTCGAGAAACAGAGGTCGCAAACGAAGATGGCGTCAAAGATGACTTCGGAATCCAGGCCCCCTGTTTTTTACAGCCCCTTCCCATCACAGCAAGGCAGGAGAAATACTAGCAGGCGGGAAGAAGCAGCGCAATTGAAAGAAATACTGCTCTGTCCCAGGCAGACCCAGAATTCACTGCAGCAACGGGTCAGAGGGCTAAATAAAGCAGCTAGGTTATTAAAGGCGGCTAGGATAAATTTATGATCCCTCGCTCACATGTGCAGCTCTGGGCGATGGGATAAGGACAACCGGATCGCCAAAGCTTCAAGGGTTCTTCCCTCCCTCCCTCTCATGAATCAGAGTGAGCAGCCGGGAGGCAGGAGATGAGAAATGGCAGGAGCAATAATCTCGGGGAAATGGAAGAGAATCCTTGAGTTTGTCATTCTTGATGCACATTACATCACACAGGCAACCTGCTCCTTTCTTATGGGCACAGGGGTCATTTCCTGAGCTCTCGTAACAGCTGCCTATTGCCGGTGACAGAACGGGGGCAGGGGAGATGCAGGGTCTACTGGAAGCACCAGGAGAATTGGCGACATCAGAGGTGTGAGGTCTAATATGCAAAGGAGCTCCTGCTACATGGATAAACGCATGCAAACACACACTCACACTGAGGTACATGGATGAAAAGATGCGCTCTCCACGCTTCCCCCCAGGACAAAAGCAGAGGGCAGGGCAAAAGGGATACAAACCAAAATGAGCAGGGAATTGAAAGGAATTTATTTGTTAGTTTACTTTATTGTGAAAGCAACGCCATCCCAGAGTCGGAAACGACTGGTGCTTGCACAGGGGATCTTTCCCTTTTCCTTTGGTGAGGACCCAAAATGACTTGCATCATCCTCCCTTCCTCCCTTTTACCCTCACAACAGCCCTATGAGGTAGCTCAGGCTGAGAGGGCGTCACTGGCCCAAGGTTACCCAGGAGGCTTCAATGGTATAGTGAGATTTTGATCCTGGACCTCTCAGACTCTAGTAGCAGGAATATAGTCTAGTACATTCTTATTCTAATGTAGTCTAGTATATCCTCACAAGGGTGTCAAACTCGTTTGTTATGAGGGCCAGATCTGACATAAATGAGGCCTTGTTGGGCTGGGCCATGTCAGGCCAGGCCATGTGTGCACCTATTTAAGATTAGGTAACAGAGATATAAACTTTAAAAGGACACAGACAAACACAATTTAAAAAAAACACACAACTTAAAACATGCTTAAAACATTAACATTCATTGGTCATAAAGGTGCTTTCTTTGTATCTCTCTGATGTGATCCAGGGAACTGGGCAAAGAAAGCTCTGGCTTTTTCCTTCTTTCCCCAGGGGACCAGGAGGGAGAGGATTCCCAGCCAATAGAAAGAAGAGAAGTTTGGCTCAGTAGCTCTACTGGGCCATTGAGAGAGCCTGGCAAGCAAGCTCTCCCTCTCCCCCTCCTCCCCAAGGGAGGAGCCTCAGCCCAATGGAGAAAACAGAGGCTTTGCTCTGTAGTTCCTATGCTATTGAGCAAGCCTTCAAAGCAAGCTGTGATGCAGAGGGAAGCAAGAGAGAGGGAGAAGGAAGCAGATGACAGCCAGCTGCTCGGGGGCCTGATAGGAGCCCTCCGGGGGCCTGATTCAGTCCCCAGGCCACATGTTTGACACCTTGTTCTAATATTTTCTTATCCTATCCTCCCCAGAGGATATGAGAATATCTCTTCTGCTATTATCACGACAAACTTGTGATGTGTGTTAGGCTGAGGGCAGGGGGGGGGGTCACCCAGTAAGCTTCATGGCAATGGGGGAAATGACACCCAGGTCTCCATTACTGAATCAGACAGACCCAGATTCAGAACCATTTCTTCAATGCAAGCAATGAAAAATTTAGCCTCTCTTAATTTGCTGGTTCAGACCTGTGTCAACGAGTTACAGCAAGACTATAGACCAGGGGTCACCAAACTTGCCTAACGCAAGAGCCACATAGAATAAATGTCAGATGTTTGAGAGCCACAGGAAGGAAGGAAGGAAGGAAGGAAGGAAGGAAGGAAGGAAGGAAGGAAGGAAGGAAGGAAGGAAGGAAGGAAGGAAGGAAGGAAGGAAGGGGAGGGAGGGGATGGGGGAAGAAAGCAAATTTAACTTTAAACACATACTCTGAGCTACCAGTTGGTTTGGTGAAGTTATTTAAAGAGACAAATGCCTTCTCCAAGCTGGCCAGTGGGGTGGTGGTTTCAAGAGCCACACAGTATCTGTGAAAGAGCCGCATGTGGCTCTTGAGCCACGGTCTGGCCACCCCTGCTATAGACTGTATGCCAAATCGCTAAGTATCTTCCAGCCAAAGACTTGTGCATCTTTTCTATAATTAAGTTAGAATCAAAGAACCATAAGAGTTGGAAGGGATCTCCAGGGATATCTAGGCCAACCCCCTGCACAATTCAAGATACTCATAAATACCTTCCCACCCACCCCAGTGACACCTGCTCCACGCCCAGAAGCACATACAAAGCGCATCAAGAACCAGCAACCCTGCTTTTTCATTGTGCGCTTTTAGAGTTCAAAGCACTGAAATACTTTCTCCAGGCCTCATTTTGGGCTGGAGTTCTGGAACCTCTGAATTTTATTGTGCTTTCTTTCTTTCTTACCCCTCCCTTCCCTCAAATACTTGCTTCCGGGCTCCATTGTTCAAACCCCCTATTAGAATTTTGCTGAACTCTAAGATTTGACAAACTTTCTAATATTTTCTTCCCACAAAAAAAAAAAAAGGCAAAATAACCAAAACATATAAAGCGGACAGATGGAAATCTTCATCATGCTGCTGTGGCCACATAGGAAAAAGTAATTTAAGAAGTATGATGGGAGTAAGGTTTTATTATGGCAATTCTAATTCAAGAAGTATTTTAAGGTAGACACTGAGCTGATATAATTTAGTACACCTTCAGGTGATGTCAGGGGGTGTGTGGCAGATGCAAATGAGTCATGATAATGAGCTCTGGAACTTCCTCCTCCCCCTATAAAATGACCCCTGCTTATCTCAATAATCCTCCCAACCGCCCAGAAAGGTAAGACAGTACAGGTACATGAGTGAAGCCAAGATAACACTTTGCTTGGAGTCAACTGATGAGTTGGTTGCAGAGGTAAGATTTGCAATGTGGAGTTCTACTTGTGCTTGGCTCTTTGCTTACACTCTTAACCGCTGTGCTGAGCCATTATGCCCTTGGAACCTCAGAGAAAGAATGACGTACCGATAGCTGGGACTGCAACACTGTTGTGATCAGGTGTGGAATTCTAGCAGGAGCTCCTTTGCATATTAGGCCACACACCCCTGAGGTAGCCAATCCTCTAAGAGCTTGCAAGGCTCTTTTTTGTAAGCTCTTGGAGGATTGGCTACATCAGGGGTGTGTGGCCTAATATGCAAAGGAGCTCCTGCTAGGATTCCAGCCCTGGTTGTTGTCATCAATGGTTGGCCATGACATAGCTTCTGATAATGTTGTCCTATGTTGACCATCACAAGTAACAGCAGCGGGACCACCTTGATCAACATATGAACATATGAAGCTGCCTTATACTGAATCAGACTCCCTTCAGTCCACCAAAGTCAGTATTGTCTACTCAGACTGGCAGTGGCTTTCCAGGGTCTCAAGCTGAGGTTTTTCACGTCTATTTGCCTGGACCCTTTTTTTGTTGGAGAAGCTGGGGATTGAACCTGGAACCTTCTGTTTACCAAGCAGATGCTCTGCCAATAAGCCACCGTCCCTCCCTTTATTTAATCCATGATGCCATTATTTAATCCATTATGTGCTTCCTTGCGCTCACAAAGCATAACCCTGCTGCTAGGGAGGTGACATTGTGCCTCTGCCCCTATAAAATCTCGCCCAGCATCCCATCTCACACAGTGTCCAGCCAATTCCAATTGAGAGTTAACAACATGGCATAGAGCAGGGGTGTCAAACATGCAATTTGGGGGCCGAATCAGGTCCCCCGAAGGTTCCGATCAGGCCCCTGAGCAATTGGCTGTCATCTGCTTCCTTCTCCCTCTCTCTTGCTTCCTTCTGAATCACAGCTTGCTTTGCAAGGCTTGCTCAATAGCACAGGAGCTACAGAGCAAAAGCTCTATTTTCTCCTTTGGCTGAGGCTCCTCCCTTGGGGTGAAAGCGGAGGATGAAGAGCTTGCTTTGCCAGGCTTTCTCAATCACACAGCAGAGCTACTAAGCCAAGCCCCTTTTCCTTTTATTGCCTGAGGCTCCACCCCCTCCTGGTCCCCTGGGGAAGGAAGGAAAAAGCCAGAGCTTCTTTTGCCCAGTTCCCTCAATCCCATGGGAGAAATACAAAGAAAGCACTTTAAGACCAAGTGCTAACGTTCTAAGCATGTTTTAAATTTGTTAAATATATATATATTTAATTGTATTGTGTCCTTTATAAAGTTTATATCTCTGCTACCCAGGGGCCCCCCCAACCGGAATTTTCTGGCTACTGGCCTGGGCACTGCTGGCTTTTCTGATCTGAGCATTGTGAACTGAAGAATCCATTATGAATATGTTTTCCAGAGAATTAAAAAAAAAAAAAAACACAACCCTTCTCAGAGAGACGAATACAGTTTAGCAACTTCAAGTGAAACAGTGAGAAGTCAATTGTGTGATAAGGTTTCCCTAATGCCCTCCCCTCTTTTGGAAAATTCCTTTTCTCCTTTCTTTGTTAGCTTCTTTGACCAATGGTCTTAAGCTCATGTCAAGATCGACTAATAACGACTTAACATTCTGTAAAGGCTATAAGATCTAAACTATCCCTCATTATCTCGCTCATAACTGCAGCCAAAAATATAATAGCCCTGAATTGGAAATCTAAGCTTAATTTGTCCATAGATAATTGGATCCTCAAAATTTGGGACTTCATCACGATGGAGAAAATCACAGCCGACATCGACACCATAGACCCGATAGAGGCAGCTAACGATTTTTATGCAAAGTGGTATCCAATTCTGGATAGGATAGAGGTTGACACCACTCTTTCTTCTTCATTTAACCAACGGGTTATCCACAAGAGTATTCTTTTCTCGTGATCACTCTACAGCTGTATAACTTCATTTTATATAATGGTATGTATGTGTAATGAAAATCAAGGCATTACTGTATCAATGTTATTCTTTGCTTACAAACACTATACCTAAAATAAAAAATTGTTTTTAAAAAAAAAAAAAAGACTGGGGGATCATGGCCTAAGCAATAGGCCCTGTTAAAGTCATAATGGATCCACTGCTGCTAATGTTCTACCTTAGTTGCTTCCCTTCCCCCTTTTTTCTTATTCTGATTTGTAACTGGTGTGAAGGGACTAGTCGGCGCCTTCTCAGGGCCTGAGGTGGGAGGAAGCCTTGTGTTATGTATTGACTTTAGAGTGTACCGCATGGCGAGCCCTACAGAAGGCGACCCCAGGGTCCCCGGATGTAGCTCGCCATTCACCCCGCCCACCAAGACCTGTGGCGGGAAGTCTGGATGGACCAGGATTGGCCTGGTCAATCCAGGGGGCAGTTCCGGGCAATGTATATAAGCGGGGCCCGGCCCGCGTGCTCCCTCTCTTGTAATGTGCTCACAATAAATAATGTTGCCTTCAAACCGTCTCGGTTCTCAGTACATTACACCTTGCATAACAATTCAAGGGCATTTGCTAGCTATCGCTGAGAAAGTATCTAGTAGTTGTGTGTGAATGTTTCCCTCCTGTAACCCCACCCCCCCTGGTAGGAATGTTTTTGAAGTGATCTTAAAACCCATGTATCAATGTTTTGGTTTCATTCTTAGCAAGCTAGAGGCTTGTGCCAGAGTACCGGTTATCAATAAATGAAGACTTAGTATCAACTTTGACTCATTCTTGAATCCGTTGACTTGACAGCTCAAGATAAAACAAGACAGTAAATAGAAACAAATCATTTATAACCAAAATAGACTAGCAAGAAGAGGGAAAACGAATAATCATAATCAGGGGTCGTTTTGTAGAAAAATAGGTGGTGGAGCTCATCCAGGGATTGTTACGCAGCTGCACCTGCTATTCAATGAGCAAGGAAGTGGAACTCTCAGGAGAAGGTGGAACTCTCAGAAAGGTTTAGGAGCTGTGCTCCTGTGAGCTCCCACTGAATCCGAGGCCTGCTGCTACCTAATGTTAAATAGGTATATACATGGCCCGGCCCAACCCAACATGTCTCGGCCCAACAAGGTCTCATTTATGTCAGATCTGGCCCTCATAACAAATGAATTCAACACCCCTGGCATAGAGACCAAGGTCTTCCGAATGTGTTGTCTCCTGGCACTGGGATTCAGAGGTTGACTGCCTTTGTGGCCAGTAGCTGTTGATAGACTTCTCCTCCATGAATCTGCCGAATCCCCTTTTAAAGCTGTCTGTGCTTCTGGCATCACAACATCCTCTGGCAGCAAATTCCACGTTTTGGTCACTGTCTGCTCAGTTCAGTTCAGTTTTATGGAACAGGACCAATGGCCGTTCCAAACAATAAAATGATGCACAATAAACTACAGTGAAACTAGATCAAAACATTGTAAAATTACATTTTGGAGCACATTTCATAAAAATGGAGAGTCTCTTGTAAAGTCTGTTGAATACTAACTAAAATCTTAACGGGCCTATACTGACTCTAACTTGACTTGCATTTTCTTTGCTGCTGGGCAAAAAGAGCAGCCTCGTACAAAACCTCTGACTGCACATCTGCAAGTAAAAATAGGACTTTTGCTGTTACGGTATTAAGGCCTAAATTGGCCAAGGTTGTATCTAGAAGATTTTTTCTTGGAGTTGAATAAAATGGGCAGGCCAACAAATAATGGTACAGCTCTTCAGGATCTGAGCATCCACGTACACAGAGACACTGAACAACCAGAGTTGCCAAGTCCCTCTGCCACTGTGGCGGGTGACTGTTCTTGTGCACATGGTTCGATGATGTCACCCAGAAGTAACGTTATTGTGCTGGGGATATTGCAGCAGGGACACTCTAGGACCTGTGATAAAATTCTATGGTACTATAGAGTTTTACTGCCAGTCCTAAAGCGTTGCACTGAGGACGCTCTAGGATTTGCGATAAAATTATATGGTACCATAGAGTTTTAGAAGAAGAAGATATTGGATTTCTATCCCGCCCTCCACTCTGAAGAGTCTCAGAGCGGCTCTCAATCTCCTTTACCTTCCTCCCCCACAACAGGCACCCTGTGAGGTGGGTGGGGCTGGAGAGGGCTCTCACAGCAGCTGCCCTTTCAAGGACAACCTCTGCCAGAGCTATGGCGGACCCAAGGCCATGCTAGCAGGTGCAAGTGGAGGAATGGGGAATCAAACCCAGTTCTCCCAGATAAGAGTCCACAGACTTAACCATTACTCCAAACTGGCTTTTACTGTAAGTCCTAGAGCAGGTGTGTCAAACATGCGGCCCAGGTGCCAAATCACGCCCCCAGAGGTCTCCTACCAGGCCCCTGCAAAGTGGCTGTCATCCGCTTCCTCCTCCCTCTCTCTTGCTTCCTTCTGCATCACAGCTTGCTTTGCAAGGCTTGCTCAATTGCATAGGAGCTAAAGACCAAAGCCTCTTATATCCTCCATTGGCTGAGGCTCCTCCCTTGGGGAGGAAGGTGGGGGAGGCAGAGCTTGCTTTACCAGACTCTCTCAATCGCACAGCAGAGCTACTGAGCCAAGACTCTCTTCCTTCTATTGGCTGAGGCTCCTCCCCCTTCTGGTCTCCTTGGGAAGGAAGGAAAGAGCCAGAGCTTCCTTTGTCCAGTTCCCTGGATCACACAGGCGAGGTACAAATAAAGCACCTTTGAGACCAATGTGCTAATGTTTTAATTGTGTTTGTCTGTGTCTTTTATAAAGTTTATATTTCTGCTATCTAATCTTAGATAGGTACACGCATGGCCTGGCACGACATGGCCACCCTGACATAGCCCGGCCCAACAAGGTCTCATTTATGTCAGAGCCATCCCTAATAACAAATGAATTTGACACCTCTGCCTTAGACGTTAACACAAGGCCAGTTGACTAAAGTTTTGACATTTGGACAACTGCATATAATTTATACCAACCAGACCACTGGTCCATCACAGTCAGTATCACCTGCTCAGACATGCAGCGGATCCCCAAAGGCAGAGGTCTTTCTTTGGGGAGGGATGGTGGCTCAGTGGTAGAGCATCTGCTTGGAAAGCAGAAGGTCCCAGGTTCAATCCCCGGCATCTCCAAAAAAGGGTCCAGGCAAATAGGTGTGAAAAACCTCAGCTTGAGACCCTGGAGAGCCGCTGCCAGTCTGAGAAGACAATACTGACTTTGATGGACCGAGGGTCTGATTCAGTATAAGGCAGCTTCAGATGTTCATATGTTCACTTCATGGCTCTCCGGGGTCTCAGGCAGAGGTCTTTCCCATCATCTACTACCTGGCCTTTTTACTGGAAATGCCGGGGATTGAACCTGGGACCTTCTGCATGTTAAGCAGAGACTCTACCACTGAGCCACAGCCCCACTTCATGGCTCTCCAGGGTCTCAGGCAGAGGTCTTTCCCATCACCAACTACCTGGCCTTTTAACTGGAAATGCCGGGGATTGAACCTGGGATCTTCTGCATGCCAAGCAGAGGCTCAACCACTGAGCCACAACCTCTTGGTCCTCCTGTCCCTGGGGGGGAGCTTGGTAGCCCTATGAGTAACTGGTATTTGGGTGTAACGTCTTTCAAGCATAGCAGTTTGGCATTGTTTGGAAATGAATGGATGTGACTGCTGAGCATAATTTAAAGAAGGGAATCTTGGACAGTTATTATGCCCTATGATCATCTAACTTAATTGATTTGTACCAGGGTGCTAATTTGGTTTCTAGTATAACTTGTCTGTCTGTGGCAACATCCTGTGTGTATATTTGCGCCCTACCATTGAAATCAGCCTGAGGAGCTTCTCGGACAACATCTGGCAAGTTGTACGTTTGAAGGATTTTGTTTTAATTGAGTTGCCACTTAGGATCTTTTAGGTTTACAGAGAAACAACTGCTTGAAAGATGACCTACTGGGGCTCTTGTCAATTTGTGCCAGCAGTTAAAAAGGGCTTTGTGTGCACGTGTCTGAAGAGAGGGGGGATCAATCTGTGCATAAAGAATTATTTCCTTTTGTCCATCCTAAATCTACTGCCCAACAGCTTTGTAAGAAGACCTTGAGTCCTAGAACTTTGGGAGAGGGAGAAGAAGTTAGAACCTAAGCTCAGGTACTCAGCAGGTGATAAGGGATGAGTGATGATTGGAGAAACGTTAACTGAGGGGTGACATGCTAGAGGTTTACAAGATTATGAATGGGATAGAGAAGGCAGAGAAAGAAGTACTTTTCTCCCTTTCTCACAATATGAAAACTCATGGACATTCAATGAAATGAACTGATTAGAACAGATAAAAAGAAGTGCTTCTTCACCCTAAGGTGATTAACACATGGAATTCACTGCCACAGGAGGTGGTGGCGGCTGCCAGCACAGACAGCTTCAAGAGGGGATTGGATAAGAATATCATAGAATCATAGAGTTGGAAGGGACCTCCAGGGTCATGTAGTCCAACCCCCTGCACAATACAGGAAACTCACAAACACATCCCCCTAAATTCACAGGATCTTCATTGCTGTCTGATGGCCATCTAGCCTCTGTTTAAAAACCTCCAAGGAAGGAGAGCTCACCACCTCCCGAGGAAGCCTGTTCCACTGAGGAATCACTCTAATGGTCAGGATGTTCTTCCTAATGTTGAGCTGGAAACTCTTCTTATGTAATTTCAACACACTGGTTCTGGTCCTACCTTCCGGGGCCACAGAAAACAATTCCACACCATCCTCTATTTGACAGCCCTTCAAGTACTTGAAGATGGTGATCCTATAACCTCTGAGCCTCCTCCTCTCCAGGCTAAACATCCCCAGCTCCTTCAACCTTTCCTCATAGGACTTTGTCTCCAGACCTCTCACCATCTTCGTCACCCTCCTCTGGACCCGTTCCAGCTTGTCTATATCCTTCTTAAAATGTGGTGCCCAAAACTGAATACAATACTCCAGGTGAGGTCTTACCAGAGCAGAGCAAAGTGATACCATCACATCACGTGATCTGGACACTATACTTCTGTTCATACAGACCAAAATTGCATTTGTCCTTTTAGCCATTGCATCACACTGTTGACTCATGTTCAGCGTATGATCCACTAAGACCCCTAGATCCTTTTCGCACATACTTCTGCTAAGACAAGTTTCCCCCATCCTATAACCATGCATTGGATTTTTCCTACCTAAATACAGAACTTTACATTTATCCCTGTTAAATTCTTTATTTATTTTAGCCCAGTTTTCCAGCCTGTCAAGGTCATCCTGTATCCTGTTTCTGTCTTCTACTGCATTTACAACCGAATTAAATATCATTGGCAAATTTAATAAGCATTCCCTCTATTCCTTCATCCAAATCATTTATAAAGATGTTGAACAAAACAGGTCCCAGGACAGATCCTTGAGGCACTTCACTTGTCACTCCTCTCCAAGAGGATGAGGAACCATTCATAAGCATTCTTTGGGTGCGATCTGTGAACCAGTTACAGATCCACCTAACGGTACAGGATCCAAACCACATTTTACCAACTTGTCAACAAGGATAGTATGTGAACCTTATCAAAAGCCTTACTGAAATCAAGATAAACGATGTCTACAGCATTCCCCTGATCCAGCAAGGTAGTCACTTTCTCAAAAAAAAAAAGAGATCAGGTTAGTCTGACATGACGTTGTTGAGAAAACCATGCTGGCTCTTAGTAATCGCATCCATTTTTTAAAATGTTCCAGGGCCGACTGTTTGGTGATTTGTTCTAAAACTTTTCCAGGTATAGATGTCAAGCTGATGGGTCGGTAGTTACTTGGATCCTCTTTTTTCCCCTTCTTGAAGATGGGGACAACATTCGGCTGCCTCCAATCTTCTGGCACCTCTCCTGTTCTCCAAGAATTCTCAAAAATAATAGCCAGAGGCTCAAAAATTACATCCACAAGCTCTTTTAGAACCCTTGGATGCAGTTCATCTGGCCCTGAGGACTTAGTTTCATTTAAAGAAACTAGGTGTTTATGCACTACCCCAATGCTGATTTTAGGTTGGAACTTCATACCCTCCTTTTATGTTCTGCTTTTACCATGTTGAGCACCATTTCCCTCAGAAGAGAAGACTGAGGAAAAGTAGGAATTGAGCAGTTCCGCCCTCTCTTCATTACCTGTTAAAATTTCACTTTCTTGCCCTCGCAATGGGCCTACCATGTCCTTGCTCTTTTTCTTACTCTGAACATAAGAAAAGAACCCTTTTTTGTTGTTTTTATATGGAGCAAAGGTCCATCAGTGGCTATTAGCCACAGCGTATCGTTGGAACTTCAGTCTGGGGCAGTGATGCTCTGTTCTCTTAGTGCTGGGGGGGGGGGGGGCTTCTAGTGTCCTGGCCCCACTGATGGACCTCCTGATGGCACTTGGTTTTTTTGGCCACTGTGTGACACAGAGTGTTGGACTGGATGGGTCATCGGCCTGATTCAACATGGCTTCTCTTATGTTCTTATTGAGAAAGTGGTACTTACTTACCTGGCTGCTGATCCATTTGAGTTCCTGTGCCAGTAGGGTTGCCAAGTCCAATTCAAGAAATATCTGGGGACTTTGGGGGTGGAGCCAGGAGACATTGGGGGTGGAGCCAGGAACAAGGGTGTGACAAGCATAATTGAACTCCAAGGGAGTTCTGGCCATCACATTTAAAGGGACAGCACACCTTTTTAAATGTTTTCCTTCCGTAGGAAATAATGAAGGATAGGGGCACCTTCTTTGGGGGCTCATAGAATTGGACCCCCTGGTCCAATCGTTTTGAAACTTGGGGAGTACTTTGGGGAGAGGCAGTAGATACTATACTGAAAATTTGGTGCCTCTACCTCAAAAAACAGCTCCCCCAGAGCCCCTGAAATCTCCAAATCAATTCCCTATTATACTCTATGAGAATCGATCTCCATATAGGGAATAATGAAGTGCTCAGCAGATGTTTCCCCCCCCCCCCGGTGACTGAAGTGAGGGATTGGCCTCTCTACTCATGAGTTGCTGCCAACTTCTTCAAAGTAACATAGACACACCATCCCAAGAGGAAGCCTTTCAATCGGAGACTGAAGCCTCCGGAGGTAGACAGGCACATGGTCCTCTGAGGGAGGGGCTTCCCACCACTGGCCAGCTGACTGGGGGCGGGAAGCAGCCTGGGAAAGCGGAAGAACCCCCGCTGGGACCTGGGGATTGGCAAGCCTATGTGCCAGTCATTCCTCTCCTCTGTAGCATGGCCTAAGAAGTCCACCCTTCAAGTTCTGATGTTTGCAAGAGATGTTGTGGTCACTGGACAATGCTCCCCCCAGCCTCTGTAGGGCACTGCAGTGGAACTCTGCAGTTTGTTTCTCCATCAGCCAGTATCCAGCCTCTGACAGGGCCAAGGCAAAAGCGTTTGTGAACATTTAGCCAGTTATAGTCAAGGTAGGAAAGGGAGGGGGGGGGTTCACTCACAAAATACAGTTGTTCTCCCACTTTCTCTTCACCAGGATGTGATGGGAGCTTAACTCTATATGGAAAGTGATGGACCACAGACTTCCCCCCCAAACTATGCAGAGTCATTTCATAGAAAAAAGAGGTGCCAGAGCTCATTAGTACAACTCATTTGCATCACTCATTTGTGTATGCCACACACCTCTGACATCACCAGAAGGTGTACTAAATTATATTGGCTCAGCATCTACCTTAATTGCTTCTTGAATTATAATTGTCATAACAAAACCTTACTTCCATCATTCTTTTAAAATTACTTTCTCCAATGTGGCCACAGTGGCCTGATGAAGATTTCCATCTGTCTGCTTTGTGTGTTTCGTTATTTTCCCTTTTTTTTTGTGTGTGTGGGAGGAAATATTAGAAAGTGTGTCAAATCTTAGCTAGTGTTCAGCAAAATTCTCACCGGGGGGGGGGGGAGGGAGGGGGGCGGTTGAACAATGCAGCCCAGAAGCAAGTATTTGGGCGGGAGGGGTAAGAAAGGAAGAACAGAATAAAATTTAGAGGTTCCCTTGAGCTTCTGCCCAAAATGAGGCCTATATGCAGTGCATACTTACTCTTTGCCGCCTCCACAAAAGACAATGTTGGAACTATTATGTTTTGAATACCTCTGGGAGAAAACTAGGCTTCCCAATCCCCAGGTCCCAGAGGGGGATCCCCCGGTTTTACAGGCTTCCCCCCTCCCCCAGCCAGCTGGCCGGTGGGGGAAGCCCCACCCCCAGAGCCATCATGCACCTCCAAGAACAATTCCCATAGGGAATGATGGGGAATTGATCCGTGGGTATCAGGGGCTCGGGGGGGGGGGCTGTTTTTAGAGATAGAGGCACCAAATTTTCAGTATAGCATCTAGTGCCTCTCCCCAAAATACCTCCCAAGTTTCAAAAAGATTGGACCAGGGGGTCCAACTCTATGAGCCCCAAAAGAAGGTGCCCCTATCCTTCATTATTTCCTATGGAACGAAGGCATTTAAAAATTTGTGCCGTCCCTTTAAATGTGATGGCCAGAACTCCCTTGAAGTTCAATTATGCTTGTCACACCCTTGCTCTTGGCTCCGCCCCCAATGTCTCCTGGCTCCACCCCCAAAGTCCCCAGATATTTCTTAAATTGGACTTGGCAACCCTAGAGAAAACCTATTTGGCATGTTTCATATATTTGCATATAAACAGGGCCTTTGGGAGAAAGCAAAGCAGGAACTCATTTGCATATTAGGCCATGCCCTTGATGTCACCATGTCACCTGATGTCACTCATTTGTATATTAGGTCACGTACCCCTGATGTCTCAGCCCCACCTACCTCACAGGGTGTCTGTTGTGGGGGAGGAAGACAAAGGAGATTGTGAGCTGCTCTGAGACTCTGAGTGGAGGGCGGGATATAAATCCAATATCTTCTTCATCATTATTTCACACAGGGCTTTTTTGTAGAAAAAGCCCAGCATGAACTCATTTGCATATTAGGCCACAATCCCTGACACCAAGCCAGCCAGAACTGGCTTGGTGTCATTCCTGTTTGTTGTTTTTTTTTAAACCCCTGCATATAAACATCTGTTTGAACATGACTATGCTGTTTTAAAACAATTTTATGGATAACATATGGTAACAATTTCCGTTAATAACTTCTTTTCATCTATCCCATATGCTTCTTTCTAATCACCCCCCCCATTATCTACTTAAAATGCTAACACTAAAAGGTACCGTTAATTACTAAGAACTAAAATTAATATTCTTCTTTCTTCTAAAGTTTAATCATTATCAAAAATTGTCCAAAGTCCTTTTACTTTCCACTCGTCTTCTACATAACTTCTAAATTTTTTCCACTCCCTTTTAAAATCTTCTAAATCATAGTCTCTTAAAGTTCTTGTTAATTTGTCCATCTCACTCCATGTCATAACTTTTACAATCCAATCCCATTTTTTCTGGTATTTTTTCTTGCTTCCATAACTGCGCATATAGTGTCCTAGCAGCTGAAAGCAAGTACCAAATTATAGTTCTAACTTCTTTTGGAAATTTTTCCATTTGTAATCCCAACAGAAAAGTCTCTGCCGCTTTCTTGAATTCATATCCCAATATCCTAGAAATTTCTTGATGGATCATCTGCCAATACTTTTTCGCTCTTTCACAAGTCCACCACATATGGTAGAAAGAACTTTCATGCTTTTTGCATTTCCAACATCTGTCTGGCATCTTGTTATTCATCTTTGCCAATTTTTTAGGAGACATATACTATCTATACATCATTTTAAAACAGTTCTCTTTAATACTCTGACATGTTGAAAGTTTCATAGAGTTCTTCCATAAATATTCCCATATATCCATCTGTATTTCTTTATTTACATTTATTCCCCATTTAATCATTTGAGATTTCACTACTTCATCTTCTGTAGACCATTTTAAAAGTAACATAAGTTTTTGAAATTAATTTTTCATTATCTCCAAGCAGAACTTTTTTCCATTTCTGTTTGCTCTTGTCTTATTCCTTCAGTTTTAATATCATTTTCCACCAAACTCTTTATTTGTTGCATTTGAAACCAATCGTATTTGTTATTCACAGCAGATTTCAATTCTATTTTGCCACTTTGTATTTTTAATAGTTGATTGTATGACAGTCATTTTTCCTCACCTGTCTCAGTTGTTATTTTTATCACTTCTGCTGGCACTATCCATAATGGTTTTCTTTCATCACCATATTTCTTATATTTCGTCCAGGTATTCAACAAATTATTTCTTATATAATGGTGAGAGAAAAAACTATCCAACTTTTCCTTTCCATACTACATGTAAGTGTGCCAGCCGAATTTATTTCCATGACCTTCCAACGCTAAAAGTTTTTTATTCAACAGCGTCACCCAATCTTTTATCCACACTAAACAAACTGCTTCATTATATAATCTTAAATCTGGTAATTGGAATCCTCCTCTTTCTTTAGCATCTATTAAAACTTTCATTTTAATCCTTGATTTCTTCCCAGCCCATACAAATTCCGAAATCTTCCTTTGCCATTTGTTAAATTGTTTACTGTCTATCACAATCGGAATAGTTTGAAACAAATACATTATTCTCGGCAAAATATTCATCTTAATTTCAGCTATTCTTCCAAGCAATGACAAGTTAAACTTATCCCATTTGATCATATCTTCATCCATTTTACGCCATAGCTTTTCATAGTTATTTTTGAACAGGTCAATATTCATCATATTTATTTATTTATTTATTTCAATTTATATCCCGCCCTTCCCACCGAAATGGCTCAGGGCGGCTCACAACATATAAGATCTAACATAAATTTTAGATTTAAAATACATCAAGTTACAGCAGTTAAAACAGTAAAATAATAAAACATATAAAACAAGCGATCTATCAGAATACTACACTACAACCTTCTATAGTTTCCGATGCCAGTTACTTATAGGCCAGCCGGAAGAGGGCTGTCTTATAGGCCCTACGGAACTGGCCAAGGGCCCTCACCTCTTCCGGCAGCTGGTTCCACCATTAAGAAGCCATTATAGAAAAGGCCCTGTCCCTGGTGGATTTCAGACAGGCCTCCTTTGGCCCGGGGATAACAAGCAGATTTTGGGCACCTGATCTCAGTTCTGTCTGGGGAACATGTGGGGAGAGACGGTCCCTAAGGTAGGCAGATCCTAGGGCATATAGGGCTTTTAAGGTGATAACCAGCACCTTGTACTGAACCCGGTATGTTATTGGCAGCCAGTGCAGTCCCCGGAGCCCCGGCTGAATGTGCTCCCACCTGGAGAGCCCTAACAGCCGGGCGGCAGCATTCTGCACTAACTGCAACTTCCGGGTTCGGCACAGGGGCAACCCCATGTAGAGGACATTACAGTAGTCCAACCTCGAGGTGACCGTTGCATGAATCATCGTTGCTAGATTGTCATGCTCCAGGAAAGGGGCCAACTGCCTCGCCCGCCTGTTATTTCCACACCCAAATATTTTACTTTAGAGGTAACTTCACATCCTGTTAGTCTCTGCAACTCCTTTTGTATATTTACTTGCATATTTTTACATAAAAATTTTGATTTTTCTTTATTAACATAAAATCCCGCCAGTTCTCCATATTCTTGTATTTTAAGAACATAAGAACATAAGAGAAGCCATGTTGGATCAGGCCAGCGGCCCATCAAGTCCAACACTCTGTGTCACACAGTGGCAAAAAATGTTATATACACACATACACTGTGGCTAATAGCCACTGATGGACCTGTGCTCCATATTTTTATCTAAACCCATCTTGAAGGTGGCTATACTTGTGGCCGCCACCACCTCCTGTGGCAGTGAATTCCACATGTTAATCACCCTTTGGGTGAAGAAGTACTTCCTTTTATCCGTCTTAACCTGTCTGCTCAGCAATTTCATCGAATGCCCACGAGTTCTTGTATTGTGAGAAAGGGAGAAAAGTACTTCTTTCTCTACTTTCTCCATTCCATGCATTATCTTGTAAACCTCTATCATGTCACCCCGCAGTCGACGTTTCTCCAAGCTAAAGAGTCCCAAGCGTTTCAACCTTTCTTCATAGGGAAAGTGCTCCAGCCCTTTAATCATTCTAGTTGCCCTTCTCTGCACCTTCTCTAAAGCTATAATATCCTTTTTGAGGTGCGGCGACCAGAACTGCACACAGTACTCCAAATGAGACCGCACCATCGATTTATACAGGGGCATTATGATACTGGCTGATTTGTTTTCAATTCCCTTCCTAATAATTCCCAGCATGGCATTGGCCTTTTTTATTGCAAACGCACACTGTCTTGACACTTTCAGTGAGTTATCTATCATGACCCCAAGATCTCTCTCTTGATCAGTCTCTGCCAGTTCACACCCCATCAACTTGTATTTGTAGCTGGGATTCTTAGCCCCAATGTGCATTACTTTGCACTTGGCCACATTGAACCGCATCTGCCACGTTGACGCCCACTCACCCAGCCTCAACAGATCCCTTTGGAGTTCCTCACAATCCTCTCTGGTTCTCACCACCCTGAACAATTTAGTGTCATCCGCAAACTTGGCCACTTCACTGCTCACTCCCAACTCTAAATCATTTATGAACAAGTTAAAGAGCATGGGACCCAGTACCGAGCCCTGCGGCACCCCACTGCTTACCGTCCTCCACTGCGAAGACTGCCCATTTATACTCACTCTCTGCTTCCTATTACTCAGCCAGTTTTTGATCCACAAGAGGACCTGTCCTTTTACTCCATGATTCTCAAGCTTTCTAAGGAGCCTTTGATGAGGAACTTTATCAAAAGCTTTCTGGAAGTCAAGGTAAACAACATCTATCGGGTCTCCTTTGTCCACATGTTTGTTCACCCCCTCAAAGAAATGCAACAGGTTAGTGAGGCAAGATCTTCCCTTGCAGAACCCATGCTGAGTCTTCCTCAATAACCCGTGTTCATCAATGTGCCTACTCATTCTGTCCTTGATAATGGTTTCTACCAACTTTCCCGGTATTGAAGTCAGACTGACTGGCCTGTAATTTCCCGGATCTCCTCTGGAACCTTTTTTAAAGATGGGGGTGACATTTGCTACCTTCCAGTCCTCAGGAACGGAGGCAGATTTCAATGAAAGATTACAGATTTTTGTTAGAAGATCCACAAGTTCAACTTTGAGTTCCTTCAGAACTCTCGGATGTATGCCATCCGGACCCGGTGACTTATTAGTTTTTAATTTGTCTATCAGTTGTAGGACCTCCTCATTTGTCACCTCAATCTGACTCAGGTCTTTCAACACCCCTTCCAAAATTAGTGGTTCTGGGGCGGGCAAAAAGTTCTCGTCTTCTACAGTGAAGACGGAGGCAAAAAATTCATTTAGCTTTTCAGCCATTTCCCTATCCTCCTTCAGTAATCCTTTTACCCCATGGTCATCCAAGGGCCCCACTGCCTCCCTGGCTGGTTTCCTACTTCTAATATATTTGAAGAAAGTTTTATTGTTGGTCTTTATGTTTTTTGCAATATGCTCCTCATAGTCCCTTTTTGCCTGCCTGATCACAGTCTTGCATTTGATTTGCCACAGCCTGTGTTCCCTTTTACTAATCTCACTTGGACTGGTTTTCCACCGCTTAAAGGAGTCCTTCTTACCTTTTACAGCTTCCATTACTTTGTTTGTTAACCACGCAGGCCTTTTCTTATGCCTGTTTGTGCCTTTCCTAACTTGTGGTATGTATTTTATCTGAGCTTCTAGGATTATAGTTTTAAATAGCGTCCAAGCTTCCCCAAGGGTTTTGACCGTATGTACCTTTCCTTTCAGTTTCTTCCTCACATGCCTCCTCATCTCAGTGTATTTACCCCTTTTAAAGTTAAACGTGGTTGTGGTGGTCTTTTTGGACAACTCCCTATTTATACAAACGGTGAAATCAATAACATTATGGTCACTGCTCCCAAGCGGCGCAATCACTTTTACATCTCTCACCAAGTCTTGGGCATTACTTAGGACCAAATCCAGGATCGCCCCACTCCTGGTAGGTTCTGAGACCATCTGCTCCATAGCACAGTCATTGAGAGCATCAAGAAACTCAATCTCTTTCTCTCGACCAGAACACATATTGACCCAATCAATTTTAGCTAACAACAAAGGTGTTACTTGTGTAGGATTTTCATTTATAAACATGAGCATGACTATGCTAATGGTGCATTAAAATTGTGATAGTTTTATTTATTTATTTTAATTAAATTTTTTGCTACCCTTCTTGATAGCTCAGGGCAGTTCACAACAAGTTATAATTTATGGACATCAACCAACAACCATAAAAAAACCAAGGCTTTCCAGCCCCCAGAAGACTGAACCTGTAAAACCAGAGCTTTTTTCAGCCAGAATGCTCAGGAATGCAGTTCTGAATGGCTTGGCACCAGGGGGTGTGGCTTAATATGCAAATGAGTTCCTGCTGGGCTTTCTCTACAGAAAAGCCATGCATAAAACACTACATCGCAATCTCAGTGAGATAAGTATGAACCAGCTGAAGGACCCCCTTCCCCCTTTTAAAAAACCCCTGAAGCCAGGAGTTCCACCATCAGCTCCCTTTCCCATGTAGCATTTATATCACTCTAATTTGAAACCTTCAGGGTTACAGTGACACAAACCCCATTTTCAAGTCCCCTTCTAGCTGTTAATCACATAGTTACTGAGGCATGCAAAAGAAACTGGCACAGACTAAAGTGTTACAAATGAATTTGCGGATTTCCTGCCCCCCGAACTTTTCTTCAAGAAGCTTCAATGTTAAATGCAAATGAGATGCATTTATGACTGGCCGTTTTTCACTGCAGACCCTCTCAGATTGCAGAAGCCGGGTAGGGTCTACAGGGAGAGCTTCCAGGGACAGGAAATGGAGGACTTTTGAAGAAAGGGGATTTTCCAAACTATGACATGCAAAGCTCAATTAATTGACAAAATATTTAGATCAGGAATGTCAAACATGTGGCCTGGGGGATGAATCAGGCCCCCAGAGGGCGCCTATCAGGCCCCAGAGCAACTGGCTGTCATCTGCTTCTTTCTTCCTATATCTTGCTTCCTTCTGCATCACAGTTTGATTTGCAAGGCTTGCTCAATTGCACAGGAGCTACAGAGCAAAACCTCTATTTTCTCCATTGGCTGACACTCCTCCCTTGGGGAGGAAGGGGGGGGGAAGAATAGCTTGCTTTGCCATGCTCTCAATTGCACAGCAGAGCTACTGAGCCAAGCCTCTCTTCCTTCTATTGGCGGAGGCTCCTCCCCCTCCTGCTCCTCTGGGAAAGGAAGGAAAGAGCCAGAGCTTCCTTTGCCCAGTTCCCTGGATCTCATGGGAGAGATACAAAAAAAGCACCTTTAAAACCAACGAGTGATAACGGTTTAAACATATTTTAAGGGGTTTAAAAAAAAAAAAACCTTTGTGCTTGTCTGTGTGCTTTATAAAGATTATGTCTTTGCTACCTAATCTTAAACAGGTATACACATGGCCTGGCCCAATATGGCCCGGACCAACCTGATACGGCCTGTCCCAACAAGGTCTCATTTATGTGAGATCCGGCCCTCATAACAAATGAGTTTGACAACCCTGATGAACAGTTAAAACATGGTCTTCCACTGGTGCCCCAGTATTTTTGGTTTTTAATTGGATGGAAGTTGGCATTGCAAAAAGGCATGCAAACCCACTCTGCCATGCTCATAGTTACTTTTTATTTCCAACACTCAACCCTGGAGTTGAACACCACCTTCTGGGTTAATTAGGGCTCCCATTTGCCTGCCTAAGGTGAGAGACCTCCAGACAACTGCAGCTGTTGCGAGTGAATCCCCTGCTGATTCTGGGGAGAAAAATTTAAAAGAAAATAAGATCTCATTTGTTTACAGGAAGTTCTGCCCATGCGGTTCTTGATGATTCCTAGAGCTACCTGGAAGTGACATAGGTAAGTCTAGCAATTGGCAGAAACTCTATGGTACATTACAGTTTGGTGTAGTGGTTAAATGCGTGGACTCTGATCTGGGAGAACTGGGTTTGATTCCGCACTCCTCCACTTGCAGCTGCTGGAATGGCCTTAGGTCAGCTGTAGCTATCTAAGGAGTTGTCCTTGAAAGGGCAGCTGCTGTAATAAGCTCTCTCAGCCCCACCTACCAGGGTGTCTGTTGTGTGTGGGGGGAAGGTTATGGAGATTATGACTGCTCTGAGACTCAGTTGGATTTCAAGATGCCTTGAGGGATTAAGAACATAAGAGAAGCCATGTTAGATCAGGCCAATGGCTCATCCAGTCCAACATTCTGTGTCACACAGCGGCCAAATATATATATATATATATATATATATATATATATATATATATATATATATATATATACACACACACACACATGTCAAGTCGGCTGAATTCAATAACGAGTCTCTTGATAAAGTAGCAAGTTTATTGTAATCAGAACTGTGGACCATGGCAGAGATTGAAGGACTGAAATGCATATGCACTAATCCAGTATTTAAAGTATGAATCTAAAGGATTCCTACGGGGGGCAATCTATGCAACACATCTTCACACTAGGATGCTACTTCTTTCGTTCCCAGACCGAAGTCTTGACACCCCATACTCCCCACAGAGAACAAGGCTGGGAAGGCGCCACTATCTTGTTCACAGGTTAGCATTTCAAAGCAGGTTACACAACAAAGGCATTTCTAGAGAGGGGGCAGGAGAGTGAGCTAGCAGCCCCCGGTGTACACTGTAAAGTACCCAGACTCCTTCACTTCAGAACCAACCTTAATACAGATATTGAGTAACCCATAGCAGACTTGACATACTGCCCCCCCTAGGATCCCCCTCCCGCCGGGCGGCCTTGCAAGGAGGGCGAGTCACATTTATGGCTCCGGAACTCGGGCCCCGAGAGGCTCCGGCACTCCCCCTTCGAGGGGAGGGTTGGTGAATCTTGTGAATGCCATTTGGACGGCCCCGGAGATCTGCGCAGTAGGCTGCAATGAAAAACAGGGTGGACTTTACCAAGAGCAGGGGGGAGGTCTAACTCTACTGTCACCGGGTTGATTACCCGCTTGATTTTGAATGGCCCTAAGAACTTAAAAGCCAATTTCCTAGACGGTTGTGCCAGAGGCAGGTTTTTTGTTGACAGGTACACGGAGTCCCCCACCTTCAAGTCCCAGACTGGCACATGGCTTTTATCGTACTGTTTCTTATACGCCTCCTTGGCCAGCTTCAGGTTTTCTTGAATGGCTGGCCAACATTGGCTGGGACCTTGCCACCATTGCTCGAAACTTGAGCCCGTCAATCCCTCCCCCCCTGGCAGCATGGGAATCGGCTTTCCCTCATACCCGAACACTGTTGCAAAGGGAGATGCTTTTGTGGAACTGTGAGCGCTGTTGTTGTAAGCGTATTCAGCGAAGGGGAGGAGGTCCACCCAGTCCGACTAGCGTAGGCTCACAAAGCACCGTAGGTACTGCTCTAGCACCCCGTTCACTCTCTCAGTCTGTCCGTCCGTCTGGGGGTGATAGGCAGAACTTAGCCCCTGTTCCATCCCTAGTAACTTACAAAACTCCCGCCAGAAGGTGGCAACGAACTGAGGCCCCCTGTCACTTATGACCTTGTCAGGGATGGAGTGATGTTTGGCCACGTGGTCGAAAAATAAAGTCGCTAGTTTCTTGGCCGTGGGTAATTGGCTGCAGGGGATGAAGTGGGCTTGTTTTGAAAACGTGTCCACCACCACCAGTATGACTGTTTTCCCCCGGGAGGGGGGTAGCTCGACTATGAAGTCCATGGACACCATGGCCCATGGCCGTTTTGCTGTTTCCAGAGGCTGTAGGAGTCCCGGGGGTTCCCCCCCCCTCCTTTTTGCCATCACACACACCGGGCAACCAGCTACAAAGTCCGACACATCCTTCTTTAGGGACGGCCACCAGAACTGCCGGTGCACCAAGTGCAAGGTTTTTACATAGCCAAAGTGCCCAGCTAATTTGGAGCAGTGACATAGTTGGAGAATTTCTTTCCTTAATATTTCCGGGATGTACAGTTTCTCCCCCTTGTACCAAAGAGCGTCTTTTCTTTTCTGCAACCCCTCCGGCCGCCCACCTCCCTCCCGTTCGGCCTCTAGGGTGATTCGTTCTTTGCTTAGCCCGCTCAATTCCTTTTTCCTCTGCGAGCGGGTAGTGACCATAGCCGCCACTTGTGTGGGGGGGATCAGGGAATCTACCACTTCCTCTCTCTGGCTCTCATGCTGTGGGAGCCTGGACAGGGCGTCTGCTAGGAAATTGCGGGTCCCCGGGATGTGTTTCAGGGTGAAGTCGAATCTGGAGAAGAAGCCCGCCCACCTGATTTGCTTTTCACTCAATTTTCTTTTCCCTGTTAGTGCCTCTAGATTTTTGTGGTCCGTCCATATCTCAAAGGGCACCCTGGCTCCCTCCAACCAGGACCTCCAAGTTTTCAGTGCAAACATGACAGCGAAAGCCTCTTTGTCCCACACTGACCAGTTCCTCTGCTCCTCCGAGAACTTTCGCGAAATGTAAGCGCAGGGTCTCAGCTTCCCCTCCTCATCCCTCTGCATGAGAATGGCTCCTACGGCGACGTCGGAGGCGTCGCATTGGACCACAAACCCCTTCCGCTCATCTGGGTGGCTTAAGACCGGCTCGCTTGTGAACAGTTGTTTAAGCCGGTCGAAAGCCGCCTGACAAGTCGGTGTCCAATTCAGCCTGGCCCCTGGTCGCTTTGCCTCCTCCCCCTTCCCCTTCGTCTTCAGGAGGTCTGTTAGGGGCAGAGCGATCTGGGCGAACCCCTCAATGAATGTCCTATAGAAATTGGAGAATCCGAGGAAACTTTGGAGCTGTCTACGTGTCCTCGGGGGGGCCCACTCTAGAACTGCCTGAACTTTGGCTGGATCCATGGCCAGCCCGTCCCCAGACACCCGGAAGCCCAAATAGTCTAGTTCCGTGCGGTGGAACTCGCATTTAGACAGCTTGGCGTAGAGCTGGTGCTTCAGCAGGGTGGCCAGCACTTCCCTCACTAGTTTCACATGGGATTGTTCGTCTTGCGAATAAATAATGATGTCATCAAGGTACACCACCACCCCCTTGTACAGAAATTCCCGCAATACATCATTTATGAAATTCATGAACACCCCCGGTGCCCCTTGCAATCCAAACGGCATGACTAAATATTCAAATTGCCCCATCGGGGTGTTGAACGCCGTTTTCCACTCATCCCCCTCCTTGATGCGCACTCGGAAGTACGCGTCCCGCAGGTCAAGCTTTGTGAAAATCTTCCCCCCCGCCACCGTGCTTAGCAAATCTTTGATGAGGGGGATGGGGTAGGCGTTTGACATGGAAATCGCGTTAATCCCACGAAAATCCGTGCAAAGCCTAAGACTGTGGTCCTTTTTCTTTCTAAACAACACGGGGGCCGCGTGGGGGGCCGTCGCGGGTCTGATGAACCCCCTTTTCAAGTTCAAGTCTAGGAATTTTCGCAGCTCCTTCTTCTCAGCCCACCCCATTTGGTAGAGCTTGGCCCTGGGAAGGCTTTCCCCGGGGATTAGTTCTATCGCACAGTCTGTGCTCCTGTGGGGGGGTAGTTGGTTGGCCTCCCGCTCACTAAATACCTCCATCAGGTCGCGGTAGGCGTCCGGGACATGGTGCACCTCTTCCACCAGGACGCACGCCCTCTCCCGAGCGGCTGGCGCTCGTGGCCCCCATGCTGCCTGCCAAAGGTGCTGGTTGCAACTTGGGTCGGGAAATCTGATGGTCTGGGCTCTCCAGCGGATGAGGGGCTCGTGCTTTTCCAACCACCCCACTCCCAGGACCACGGGGTAGCCGCAGGCGGGCGCGATCACAAACGTCTCTGAGTCCCAGTGATCCTCAATCCCCAGGGGGCACGGCTCAGTCTCTTGCGTGCAGGGTTCCCCCCCATTACTGACTCATCCATCTGTTCAAAGTGCATGGGGTGGGGCAGTTGTAAGCGTTTCAATCCCAGAGCCTCCACCACCTTGGGGGAAATCAGCTCTCTATTACAGCCCGAGTCTATGAGGGCCCGGATCTGTAGGAACCTTTTTAGCTTTGGGTTCAACAATTTGACCACTATAAAGTACAACCTTCCCGTGGGTCTCACCGTGAGCGGTGCCTCCTCTCGGTCGACCTGCTGGTTGGCACCGTTCAAAGCAGGTCGGCGTCGTTTCCCGCCGGCTCCTCTTCCCACGCCAGCTCGGCCAGCTCCTCTGACAGACGCACCTCCTCCTCTTGTAGGTCGTCTTGCACCAGGAGCGCGCTGCTCTTCGCCGCGTCCTTAGGGCGGCCGGTGGTTTTCTTGGGGCCGGGGGTGCCCGGGCGGGTGGCTCCCTGCGGTGGGGCGGCCCCGGTGGCTGATTGGGGGCAGCCGGAGGCTAGATGGTTGGGGTCCCCACACCGAAAACAACGTCGGGGCCCCCCCGGGGCAGCCACCGCCTGCTTCTTGACTTTAGGTGGCTCAGCCTTCCCGGGGCTTGCTTTCGGCGTTCCCCTGCCGGCGGCCAGTGCTTGGCGCAGCATCGCCACTCGTTTCAGGTTGGTCTCCACCTCCCCCGCCAGCTGAATCCACCCCACCAGGGTATCGGGGCGGGCTTGCGTGAGCGCTCTATCCAGGATGCTCGGGTTCAGCCCATTGGTGAAGTGCTCGATCTTCATCACCTCGTTCCAGTTCCGAGCCCGGGCGGCGTTGGCCTGGAAGTCGGCCGCGTACTCCCGGATGGATCGGGCCCCTTGCTTCATGTTCCGCAGCGCCGCCAGCGCTCGGGTTTCTTGCAGGGGGTCCTCGTACTGGGTCAGCAGGGCCTGCACGAAAGTGTTTACGAAATGGAGGACCGGGCTGTTGGTTTCGCATAGGCTCACATACCACTTCTTCGCTGCGCCCCGTAGCTTCGACCCGAGGTAGTCCACGCGGCTCATCTCATCGGGGAATGAGTCCCCCCAGTAGTGCATGTAGCTGTTTGCTTGGATCGCGAAGTAGTTCACTTCCTCCGGGTCCCCGTCGAACGTGGCGTCCAGCTCTCGGCCCCCCCCAGGTCTCTTTGTCTGACCGGGGCAGGGGGGGGCGCTGCTGGGGCTTGCGGGGCCGCTCCGGGTGGAGGAGCGGCGGGACCCTGTCGAGCCGGGGGTCCCCGCGGACCCGCCGGGGCTGGCTGTTGCTGGCGAGCCCCGGTCACCCCCAGCGCTCTGCCCAGCTGCGCGGTCAGGGTCTGCATCTGGTCCTTTAGGTCTCTCACCGCCCCGTCGATCTCCCTGCGGACCATCGCGCGAAACGTCTCGTACTCCTCATCGGTCTGGTCCTTGGGGCTCGCCCCTCCGTCCTCCGCTCCGCACTCGGCCCCTTCGCTTCCACTCTCGAGGTCCTGCGCCCCCGCGGCACTGGCGCCTTCGCTCGCCTCGCCCGGGTGGACGGCGGCGGCCTCGGCCAGTTGGACCCGCTTGGGGTGGCGGGTCATGATCGCCTCCCGACGGACCGGGGCTTGATCCATCAGCGTAGTGGAGGTTCTTGGCTGGTATTGCCGTGGGGTCGCCACCAGCTGAAACTGTGGAGGGGAGGCCGCGGTCCTTCTGGCAGTATGGATGTGCCAGGGTGTCTCGGCCCCCTCCACTCTGGTTGGGAATCCTCCATTCTCCGGAGACTGTTCGGACATCGCCTTTTCAGTTGCCGGAAAGGTTGAACTCCAAGATAGGGAGTCCTTCAAAATGTCAAGTCGGCTGAATTCAATAACGAGTCTCTTGATAAAGTAGCAAGTTTATTGTAATCAGAACTGTGGACCATGGCAGAGATTGAAGGACTGAAACGCATATGCACTAATCCAGTATTTAAAGTATGAATCTAAAGGATTCCTACGGGGGGCAATCTATGCAACACATCTTCACACTAGGATGCTACTTCTTTCGTTCCCAGACCGAAGTCTTGACACCCCATACTCCCCACAGAGAACAAGGCTGGGAAGGCGCCACTATCTTGTTCACAGGTTAGCATTTCAAAGCAGGTTACACAACAAAGGCATTTCTAGAGAGGGGGCAGGAGAGTGAGCTAGCAGCCCCCGGTGTACACTGTAAAGTACCCAGACTCCTTCACTTCAGAACCAACCTTAATACAGATATTGAGTAACCCATAGCAGACTTGACAACACACACATACACACTGTGGCTAATAGCCACTGATGGACCTCTGCTCCATATTTTTATCTAACCCCCTTTGAAGGTGGCCATGCTTGTGGCCGCCACCACCTCCTGTGGCAGTGAATTCCACATGTTAATCACCCTTTGGGTGAAGAAGTACTTCCTTTTATCCGTTTTAACCTGTCTGCTCAGCAATTTCATCAAATGCCCACGAGTTCTCGTATTGTGAGAAAGGGAGAAAAGTACTTTTTTCTCTACTTTCTCCATCCCATGCATTATCTTGTAAACCTCTATCATGTCACCCCTCAGTCGACGTTTCTCCAAGCTAAAGAGCCCTAAGCGTTTCAACCTTTCTTCATAAGGAAGGTGTTCTAGCCCTTTAACCATTCTAGTTGCCCTTTTCTGAACTTTCTCCAATGCTATAATATCCTTTTTGAGGTGCGGCGACCAGAACTGCACACAGTACTCCAAATGAGACGGCACCATCGATTTATACAGGGGCATTATGATACTGGCTGATTTGTTTTCAATTCCCTTCCTAATAATTCCCAGCATGGTGTTGGCCTTTTTTATTGCAAACGCACACTGCCTTGACATTTTCAGTGAATTATCTACCACGACCCCAAGATCTCTCTCTTGGTGAGTCTCTGCCAGTTCACACCCCATCAACTTGTATTTGTAGCTGGGATTCTTGGCCCCAATGTGCATTACTTTGCACTTGGCCACATTGAACCGCATCTGCCACGTTGACGCCCACTCACCCAGCCTCAACAGATCCCTTTGGAGTTCCTCACAATCCTCTCTGGTTCTCACCACCCTGAACAATTTAGTGTCATCCGCAAATTTGGCCACTTCACTGCTCACTCCCAACTCTAAATCATTTATGAACAAGTTAAAGAGCATGGGACCCAGTACCGAGCCCTGCGGCACCCCACTGCTTACCGTCCTCCACTGCGAAGACTGCCCATTTATACTCACTCTCTGCTTCCTATTACTCAGCCAATTTTTGATCCACAAGAGGACCTGTCCTTTTACTCCATGACTCTCAAGTTTTTGAGAGTTAAACATAGACTCTGATGAAGCCTGTGACAGGGAGTTTTAGAAGCTATAAACAGAGTTGTTGTATGTTATTCTGTCCCATACTGAGGAATATCCCTGGCTCCATGGCCAAGACCTTCAGGAACTGAAGAGGGATGAGGTTCAGATGCATAAAACTAATGCCAAATTCTGCAGGAGGGGGGAAAAAAAATCACATCATAGATGTGGGAGTCATCCTGGCAGGAGTTGTACGTGACTCACTCCCTGTCCGTAGCCAGTGCTGGAATGCAGCTCAAGTGTTCCTGTCAGAGTGTCAAACCGTGCTCTCACAGGGATATGGCTGTTCCTTAAACCTTAACAGTGAACTTACCTTGTGAATGTAACAAGAACAAGTGCTAATTCCATACATGACTGAGCGGGGTTTCTCGTTTCCAACGGCTTCTCAAAGTCACCACTATGAAAAAGGGATTTATCCACCATGGATAAACAGCTTGGCTCTTACCGGTGGACCACGCAGAGACACAGGCTCTGTAGCGCCGTCACTGTAAGGGGAGGTGTTGTTTGAAGCTATGCCCTTACATTTCTGCTATTTCCCTGAGGCATTGTAAAAAAAATAATAATTGTGCTACCATAAGGAGGAGGAAGGGGAAACACTGCATCTAATCAGGGCCGGATCTAGCGGGGGCAGAGCGGGGTGCTTGCCCTGGGTGCCACCAGAGGGGGGGTGTCAAATTGGGTACGGAGTCCATTCTATTCTATGGGCCCATAAGGTAAAATGGGCCCATAAGGGGGAACCATTCTTTAATTTTGCCCCCCCCCTCAAAAAACATGTATCTAATGAAAACAGATCTCTTCAAATATGTCTTTCTTTCTCAACCGACCGGTCAATGGCATTTCATGTTGAAAAAGAGTGCACCCGGGGCTTTTTTTGTAGCAGGAACTCCTTTGCATATTAAACCACACACCCCTGCTGTAGCCAATCCTCCTGGAGCTTCCAGTAGCCCTGGATTAAGAGCCGTGTAAGCTCTTGGAGGATTGGCTACAGCAGGGGTGTGTGGCCTCATATGCAAAGGAGTTCCTGCTACAAGAAAAGCCTTGAGCTCAGAAGATTTGATAATGGAACTGTCATGACCCAGACGTAGGCTTCCCAACCCCCCCCCCCCCCCCGCTTTGGCGGGAGACTTCTGGGTTCGTAGCTTCATCCCCCGGTCTCCAGAAATCAGGAAGCGGGGGGGGGGGTGGAGGGGGGGGGGAGAACATACCTGAAGGGTTCATGTTGGTGTAGAGCTCCTGAGTCCTGAGCAGTTTGTAAAATTTCTGCCCCTTTAAGGCTGGGCAGGAAGGAGGAAACAGGAAGGGCTTCGGAAAACGGCCCCTCCCTTTCTTTGCTTTCGTTTTCACAGCAGGCAGAGGGAAGAAGACGAAGTGCGGTAAGTGTTTGTTTGTGTGTGAGAGAGGGAGGGGGCAGGGAGGGGGGATTCCCTGGTATGGAGGCCCTCCCCCTTCCTTTAGAAAGCGTGTGTGGGGGGGGAGGGAAATGTCTACTAGGCACTCTATTATTCCCTATGGAGAACAATTCCCATAGGGAATAATAGGGAATTGATCTGTGGGTATTGGGGGCTCTGGGGGGGCTATTTTTTGAGGTAGAGGCACCAAATTTTTAGTATAGCATCTAGTGCCTCTCCCCAAAATAACCCCCAAGTTTCAAAACTATTGGACCAGAGGGTCCAATTCTATGAGCCCCAAAAGATGGTGCCCCTATCCTTCATTATTTCCTATGGAAGGAAGGCATTTAAAAAGGTGTGCTGTCTCTTTAAATGTGATGGCCAGAACTCCCTTGGAGTTCAATTATGCTTGTCACATCCTTGTTCCTGGCTCCACCCCCAAGGTCTCCTGGCTCCACCCCCAAAGTCTCCTGGCTCCGCCCCCAAAGTCCCCAGATTTTTCTTTAATTGGACTTGGCAACCCTACCCAGACGGGGGTGCCACCTGACGCTGCCGCCACTCTGGAATTAGGGTCCCCTGGGAAGGCCCAGAGTCCCCTCCCAAGCCCTTCCGATCCCTTGCTTTGGCCAAGAAAATAGCTGTGTAGACCAAGCAAAGAACCACAAAGAGGTTTGCTTTAAACAGGAAAATCAATAAAGGGGAAGTGAACAAATAAGGTGCTTTAAAACTATAGTAACGTGGGTGACGGGAAATAAACATAAAGTCCCTAATGCGACTAAACCTAACTGTCCCTCGTCTGCTCCCTGAGTGAGGGTCTTCCTCCTAAAAGCAGCCATACCGCCTGCTCAGCCTCTCAGGAGGAAAGAACAGTGTTTGTCCCCAGAGAGAGCTTTTAAACCATTCTCCTCAGAGCCTACTCGGACACTGATTGGCTGAAACCAGTGCCAAGCATTCTGGGGATTGTAGGCTGTCTCTACTGAGACACAGGCCTCTCTTAGACTCCCTAGGCCCACTAGGCCTCTCTTGCACAGCACAGCACACATCATGACAGGAAGGAACATACAAGGACTAGAGCTGAACACAGGTCAGGCTGGCAACATGGGGTATGAGTAGGGTTGCCAAATCCAATTCAAGAAATATCTGGGGACTTTGGGGGTGGAGCCAGGAGACTTTGGGGGTGGAGCCAGGAGACTTTGGGGGTGGAGCCAAGATCAAGGCTGTGACAAGCATCATTAAACTCCAAAGGGAGTTCTGGCCGTCACATTTAAAGGGACGGCACACCTTTTCAATGCCTTCCTTCCATAGGAAATGATGAAGGATAGGGGCACCTTCTTTGGGGGCTCATAGAATTAGACCCCCTGGTCCAATCTTTTTGAAACTTAGGGCGTATTTTGGGGAGAGCCGCTGGATGCCATGCTGAAAATTTGGTGCTTCTACCTAAAAAAACAGGGCCTGCAGAGCCCCAGATACCCGCAGATCAATTCTCCATGATTTCCTAAGGGAATAAGTCTCCATAGGGAATCATGAGTACCCAGCAGACATTTCCCTCCTCTCTCCCTGCTTTCTGAAGATCCTGAAAGGGGGGGGGGGACCTCCAAACGGGGGGATCCCCTGCTCCCACCTGGGGATTGGCAACCCTAAGTAGCCCCTTAAAGGACTTCACAGAGTTCGTGGTAGAGAGAGTGTGTCTGAGCTAGGGTTGCCAAGTCCAATTCAAGAAATATCTGGGGACTTTGGGGGTGGAGCCTGGAGACGTTGGGGGTGGAGCCAGGAGACATTAGGGGTGGAGCCAAGATCAAGGCTGTGACAAGCATAATTGAACTCCAAAGGGAGTTCTGGCCATCACATTTAAAGGGACGGCACACCTTTTCAATTCCTTCCTTCCATAGGAAATAATGAAGGATAGGGGCACCTTCTTTTGGGGCTCATAGAATTGGACCCCCTGGTCCAATCTTTTTGAAACTTGGGGGGTATTTTGGGGAGAGGCACTAGATGCTATACTGAAAATTTGGTGCCCCTACCCCAAAAAACAGCCCCCCCCCAGAGCCCCAGATACCCGCAGATCAATTCTCCATTATTTTCTATGGGAGTAAATCTCCATAGAGATAACAGAGTTCCCAGCAGACATTTCCCACCCCTCCCCCCGCTTTCTAAAGACCCTGAAGTGGGGGGAGGGTCTCCAAACCAGGGGATCCCCTGCCCCCACCTGGGGATTGGCAACCCTAGGTATGAGGTGAATTCCAATTGCGTATCCAGGGGTTTTTTTGAGCAGGAATGCACAGGAATATAGTTCCGTCTGGCTTGGCACCAGGGGGTGTGGCCTAATATGCAAAGGAGTTCCTGCTGGAATGGTGTGAAACAATGGTGATGTCATGGGGTGTGGTTTAATATGCAAATAATTTCCTGCTGGCCTTTTTCTACAAAAAAAAAAGCCCTGTGTATATCTATATACTACTTTTCCTTTTGCCAAGGAACTTTGCAATAGAAAATGGTTTAAAATCCTAAAAATCTTGCAGTAGAAACACAGGGAAATATTAATATATAATCCAAGAATCCGGAAACAATAAAACCTCTCTCAAAACCAGGAAGATGTTATGGGTTTCTGGGCGACCGGGGCAGGAGCGAGGGCTACAAGGTACAATGCCACAGAGTCCATCATCCAAACTTCCATTTTCTCCAGATGAACGGATCTCTAGTACCTGAACATCAGAACATAAGAGAAGCCATGTTGCATCAGGCCAATGGCCCATCCTGTCCAACACTCTGTGTTACACAGTGGCCAAAAATCCCAGGTGCCATCAGAATGTCCATCAGTGGGGCCAGGACACTAGAAGCCCTCCTACTGTCCCCCCCCCAAGCTCCAAGAAAACAGAGCATCACTGCCCCAGACAGAGAGTTCCAACGATACGCTGTGGCTAATAGCCACTGATGGACCTCTGCTTCAGATGCTTATCCAACTCCCTCTTGAAGCTAGCTATGCTTGCAGATCAATTATAATAGCAGAAGATCTCGAGGTGCCACCTGGTGGTTGGCAACCCTACATAAAGCAACTGGCCCTTCATAAGAATCAACACCCCCCCCCCCCTCCAGAAGCTGAGGAACTTTTTTTGGCTTCTGAATCTGCCTCTTTGTGTTTTCCATTAAGGTGGCTGGCTGAGACCTTGATCTTCCAGTCTAGCTTTCCCGTCTGGCCTTGATGTGGGCAAGTGGAACACCTCAGATACACCCGTTGTCAGCTCCTTGGCAGGACACGGCCTTATTTCGCGTTGGGAGATTGCCAAGGAATACAAGCTGTGAGTGGCTGCCAAACGATGAAGGGATTCCAATCGCCATGAAGGCACTTTTTGTTCTGTGCATAGGGCTGCGGTGGCGTTTGTGGCAATTTGACAGCAGGATGGCCGGTTATTGTTCATGACTGATAGGACTCTTAACTCTCCGCACACTTGGGAAAACTGAAATTAAGCTCCAAGACGCTGAGGCAAGCAAGCTGCTCACCCACCACATTTCTCTGAAGGGTGAAATGGGCTTACAGCTAAGGTCCTCGAGCAAGGGTTGCCAGTTCTGGGTTGGGAAACAGCTGGAGACTCTGAGGGTGTAGCCTGATGAGGGTGGGGTTTGGAGGAGAAGAAGGAGGACTTAATGTGTGGTGAGAGAAGCCACAAAATGGCTGCCATGGGAGGATAAAGCTGCCAGGTCCCTCTGGACAGCCAGCAGGGGATGGGGGGTGGGCTTACTGGGGGAAGGGAGTCTCACCCAATGTTTCAGTGATATTTTAGCCCCACTGGTGGACCTTCTGATGGCACCTGGGATTTTTGGCCACTGTGTGACACAGAGTGTTGGATGGATGGGCCACTGGCCTGATCCAACATGGCTTCTCTTATGTTCCCACATTTTTTTTTTTATTTCTTCGATTTATATCCCACCCTCCCCATGAGTGGGCTCAGGGTGGCTTACCAGGTCTCATAAATATTGACAAAGAGGCAGTACGAACCCCACAATTAAAATTTTAAATCTTAAAAAATTCAGAATCTCTTAAAGAATAAAACTGAGTAGAAGTCACCTTAGAATTGTAGAATCATAGAGTTGGAAAGGACCTTCAGGGTCATCTAGTCCAACCCCCTGCACAATGCAGGAAACTCACAAACACCTCCCCCTAAATTCACAGGATCAGCATTGCTGTCAGATGGCCATCTAGCCTCCGTTTAAAAACCCCCAAGAAAAAGGAGCCCACCACCTCCCGAGGAAGCCTGTTCCACTGAGGAACCGTTCTAATGGTCAGGAAGTTCTTCCTCATGTTGAGCTGGAAACTCCTTTGATTTAATTTCAACTCATTGGTTCTGGTCTGACCTTCTGGGGCCACAGAAAACAATTCTGCACCATCCTCTATATGACAGCCCTTCAGGTGCTTGAAAATGGTGATCATATCACCTCTCCACTGCCCCCTCTCCAAGCTAAACATGCCCAGAGTGGTAAACGTGGCGCAGAGTGGTAAACATGGCACAGAGTGGTAAAGCTGCAGAACTGCAGTCTG
Source organism: Heteronotia binoei (assembly GCF_032191835.1). Taxonomy (NCBI): domain Eukaryota; kingdom Metazoa; phylum Chordata; class Lepidosauria; order Squamata; family Gekkonidae; genus Heteronotia; species Heteronotia binoei. Next base: position 5,255,894 of record NC_083226.1, on the reverse strand, counting down.
AGCTCTCTGCTCATGACCTGAGTTCGATCCTAGTGGAAGCTGGGTTCAGGTAGCCGGCTCAAGGTTGACTCAGCCTTCCATCCTTCTGAGGTCGGTAAGATGAGTCCCCAGCTTGCTGGGGGGAAAGTGTAGATGACTGGGGAAGGCAATGGCAAACCACCCTGTAAAAAGTCTGCTGTGAAAACGTCATGATGCAATGTCACCCCAGAGTTGGAAACAACTGGTGCTTGCACAAGGGACTACCTTTACCTTTTTACTATAAAATCACAACTCACTGCTGTGCCTGGTCTGGAAACAGCACCCTGATTTGTAGTAGGGTTGCCAATCCCCAGGTGGGAATGAAAACCCAATAAGAAACCATGACAAAATAATGAACACAATTATTAATTCAGATCCAGAAAGTTTCTTCCCGCTGCAAACACTTCTTGACAGAATAATCAATACGGCCAGAATATTTAAATAGCACAATGAATCTCATGTCATCAATGCTATGATTCATCTCTAAATAGTGATTAGTTAACGGGGCTTCAAATTTTTCATTCTCACCCGAGAACGGTGTTCCACCACCCGTGTTCTAATAGGGCAAGTAGTATTACCCACGTAAATCCGATTACATCCGCACAAAATTGCGTATACCATGTGAGACGAGTTACAATTACTGAAATGTGGTAATTTATATTGTATATCACTATTTGGTGGTGAGAAAATTTTTGTCTGGGTTGCCATCGGGCACATAGTACAGTTCCCGCATCGGTAATGTTCCAAAGGGCCACCAGATGTCGCTAGAGGCTTTGTCAAGTCAGAATGAATAAGAACATCTTTAAAGGATCGTGTTCTACGGAACCCTACAAAGTGCGGTTCCTCACAGCCTGGCACTTCTGATAGGAGATGCCAATGTTTGTTTATTATTCTTTTAATTGCAAACGCATGAGCGAATAATCAATAGCACAGGAAATGCACTGATATTGTGGTTTGTTTTTTCGCTGTAATAAAGTAGATCTCTGAACACCCTACGCTCTACAGGACGCCTTAGCAATGACCTCAGCAGGAAAACCTCTTTGTAAAAAGCTCTCACTCGTAAGATCTCTATGCTGCCCATACTCTGTTTCAGATGTTGAGTTTCTTTTTAATCTTAAAAACTGTGAAAACGGCATATTTGCTCTCAAATTATATGGGTGAAAAGAAGAAAAATGCAAATACGACCCCTGGTCTGTATCTTTGGAAAAAGGTTTTACAGCTATTTTGTCCTCGAAATCCCTGTAGACTGTAAGGTCTAGAAAAGACACGCATTTGCTGTACCAGAAAATGTAATAGTCAGATGAATATTATTAAGCCACTCCACAAACGGTTCAAAATTTGTCCTATCTCTCAAAATAAAAAGGTCATCAATATATCAGTAATAAATCAAAATGTCAGCAAAAATAAATTTACTTGGGGATGGCTAATGAATTTTTCCTCCAGCTTTGCCACAAACAAATTGGCCACACTGGGAGCCATGCTACTTCCCATGGAAACTCCCCTAATTTGATAATAAAAATCCTTTTGAAAACAAAAATATTTTTTTTTCAAATACAATGTCTACCAGCTGTAACAAAAAGGAAGTGGGAGAATCACGACATGTCTTATTATTAAGTGCATACTCTATTACCACCTGAGCCTCTTCTAGAGGAATGTTGGTATACAAGGAAGTAATATCCAACGTACAAAAAACAGCATTTGCTGGCACAGTTTTGAACATGAACATATGAAGCTGCCTTATACTGAATCAGACCCTTGGTCCATCAAAGTCAGTATTGTCTTCTCAGACTGGCAGCGGCTCTCCAGGGTCTCATGCTGAGGTTTTTCACACCTATTTGCCTGGACCCTTTTTTGGAGATGCCAGGGATTGAACCTGGGACCTTCTGCTTCCCAAGCAGATGCTCTACCACTGAGCCACCATTCCTCCCCTTCAACCTTGGTGATAAAATCTCCGCTATCCTTTATATATGAAGTTATATTTAATACAAAAGGTTGCAAAAAGAAATCAATAAATTTTGAAAGTGGTTCCAGCAATGAATTAGATCCCGATACTATAGGTCTGCCCGGGGGAGGAAATCCGGGCTTATGGATCTTAGGTAGAGAATATAGCACCAGAACTTGGGGATTCTTGTTTGGTAAAAAAGCCTTAGTTTTAGCATCTATCCAACAAAAAACTTCTGCCTCCGAGAGAGTCACATCTATAATTCTAGTAATATGATCAGTAGGGTCCTGCTGAATATGTTCATAGGTGTCCGTATCCGCTAATTGACATCTAATTTCAGTATTATAATCTTTTAAATCCTGTATAACTATTCCACCTCCTTTGTCAGCAGGCTTGATGACAATGCTAGTGTCCGTAGCCAGCTCTTTAAGAGCGGAGCGTTCCTCAAAAGTAATATTTTGCCAAGTATGTGTATTTGTCTCTTCCAATTTCATGACGTCTCTAAATACAGCTTTTTCAAAACAAAGGACTACAGGGTCACTGATGTTTGGAACAAAACTAGAGGCGGGTTTAAAATGTCAGCCTTCCTGAGCTGATGACGAGGTCCCAAAATTTTTTTTAGTTTAATTTGTCGAATCAGTTTGAAAATATCTATATGGGTCTTGAAAGAATTGTATTTGGGTGTAGGTACAAAACCTTGCCCATAGTTAAGAACATGTCTCTCCATTCTAGTGAGAGGACGGGATGATGTTAATAACTACGTCTTCCACTGATTTCGCCCTGGACCTTGGCGTAAAAAATAACGATCTCTAGTTTGATCACTCGATTGGTCCTTGTACCAGCCCCTAAAATTATCCTGACCTCTGCCAGATCTCTGATAATTTCTAGAAGTGCCTCACTCCTCCCCAGAGGACGAGCCCAATTCATCTGCCTCTGATGTATCAACGTCTGAAAAAGAGCATACAGGGCAGACCCAAGAAACTTTCTTTTTATTAGTTGCGGGAATACTGGACCACCAGCTGTAAATATTTCCCGTAGCATAGTCCTTTAAATCCCTATTCAATTTCTTGATTTTAATATCCCTAGTTTTAATTTCAAAATCATGCACTGTGGCATTAATGGAATCAAACTTCTTCTTGAGAACATCTTCAGAATAGTTAGCTTTAAAGCTGTATTTTTTCCCTTAAGTTTAATCACTTCCAATTTGGACCACTCTCTCAATAATAGCATCAAATCAACCGAACATTTATTTAGCATGGCCGCCCATTTTGTTTTAAATTCTTCACTAGATGTAAACATGGCAGGCGGTTTATTAATGCCAAGCCCCCTAGGGATTTTGCTAGTACAACAATACTCTGTAAGAGAGGAAACATGTAATTGCAGACGTACAGATTTCTGATGAGAAAACAACAATTGATCCCAACTAATATCTAAATTGCCTTCTTTCCCTCTAATTAGAGGTGTATCTCTGAGAATCCTGGCCTTATCCTCCTCAGTATATGCAAATAAATTTTTAAAGCGAGCCATAACTCTCAGTAATAGACAAGAAATACAATAGAGAGAATCACGGAGAGAATGAAAACCCAATAAGAAACCGTGACAAAATAACAAACACAATTATTAATTCATTTAGGAATATTTAAGTATGAAACTTCAAAGCACTGATAATCATTATCCAATTCAACAATTAATAAATCAAGGTAAGTACATGTAAATCATTTCCAAAACGCATCTAAGCACACACTTCATTCGAAAAAATTGTTTAAAGTGCTTAGTACTACAAAGTAGGTGTGTGCAAAAATAAAAAAAAATTGGAAATAATCGGATTCGGAAATATACGGGGCCAAAATATTCGGAATACCATATATTTCCGAATACCGGTACTCAGAATAGCCGTATATACGGTAGATGTATGGCTATTTCTGAATATACAGCCCCATTATACCCTATGGCCATTGAAATCAATGGCAAAATAGGGTATATTGGAAGCTCCCTGGAGGGGAGGGGATTTGAGGGAGAGCCCCCAAATTTGCAATGAATATGCAGGTGACTCTCCCTTACAAACCCCCCAAGTCCCCAAAGGATTGGGCCGGGGGGTCCCATTCCAGGGGCACCCAAAGAGGGTACCCCTATCCCACCATTATACCCTATGGGCCATTGAAATCAATGGCAACATAGGGCATAATTAGAGGCTACTGGGGGGCAGGGGGTTTGAGGGAGAGCCCACAAAACTGCAGGGAACCTGCAGGGGACTCTCCTCTACAAAACCCCCAAGTTCCAAAAAGATTGGGCCAGGGGGTCCCTTTTGGGCTCCCCAAAAGGCCCATTGCCACCAATGCTGGGGAATGCCCAATTAGCAACTTCCTTCACTATAATTGCTGTGGGGAAAGTGGCTCTGGCCAGAATGGGGTTTGAGGGAGAGGCCCCAAAACTGCAGGGCAGCTTCAGGGGACTCCCCCGCATGTAATCCCCCTGGCTCAAAAAGTCTGCACCCATCTGTGGGCACCCCAAAAGGAACACTGTTCCGAATGGTGAGAAAAAAAACAATTAGAGCCACTTCCCCCACTGTAATTGTCGTGGGGAAAGTGGCTCTTAGGAGCAGGGGGTTTTGAGGAGAGCCCCCCAAACTGCTGTGCAGCTTCAGGGCACTGTCCCACACAAAACCCACAAAAAAAATTGGTCCAGGGGTCCAAGTCCTGGGGCACCCAAAGCCAAACCTAACTTCACACCAGAGAATCTCTATAGGACCTAAATGCACTACATCCCTCTATCTACTCTATGGACCCTGCTGGCCTGGAACCAATATAAACCCAGTTGTCAACATCACTGCCACACAAAACACAATCTGCTCAAGGTCTGCTCTGCAGACCTGGCTGCAGCAAACCCAGACGTCAGCTCTCCAGCCCTGCCCCAAACAGCCCGGGGAGAACTGACCAAGCACAACAAGCATGCTGGCTCTGGGTCTCTCACCCAGGTGCCAGCTTCCCTGCCACAGAACACACAATCTACAGATGCCAGCTCTCCAGCCCTGCCCCAAACAACACGGGGAGAGCTGGCCAAGCACAACAAGCATGCTGGTTCTGGGTCTCTCACCCAGATGCCAGCTTCCCTGCCACAGAACACACAATCTACAGATGCCAGCTCTCCAGCCCTACCCCAAACAACACAACTCTCAAACAAAAGAAGCGGTGGACCACACCTACTCCACATCATTCTGTATCTGACACAAAGCAAGAAGCATTTAGACTTACCTTGAGTGATGGATGGTTGGCTGGTCCAGGCTCTTTTGCGTTACCCAGGGTGCACCACGAGGAGGCGAGCCAGAGTTGCACCCCAAATGAGGAAGATCACTGGGAGGGCCTCAGATTGTGTGAGAGGAAGGCAACCATTCCTTCTCTCTCAGCTCAGCAGCAACACACCAGCTATCACTGTCCCATTAGAGGGACCTCAGCATTGGTATGGCTGCTGGCTGCCTGTCATCATCACTGGCACCTCCCTCTTTCTTCCTCCTGCCCCTGAAAAAAAAAACTGGGTTATCCTGGCTGTGAGTGCTGTCAGTTACAGTTGGGGGCCGCAATGGTCCTTTCAGTATTATTAGGCATGTGTGTATGGGGACTGGGGAAATTTGGATCGCTTTGCAGATTTTAAACCAGCATTCACTTTTGATTTGGGGATGGATGAGGGGTGTGTGGGGGGGTGCACTGCCAATTAATTTGTGAGTGAGTTTTTGGGCTGTCTTTGGACTCTATGTTTAGTGGGAGAGTGTTTTACAACCACCTTCCAAGCACGGGCCAAGAGAGGATGCAGGCACAAGTAGGTAGACTCTCAAAGTCTACATTCGGGGAGCCAAACAGAGGAAAGTTAACCTTCAGGAAGACCAACTGCTCAACTGTTCAGGGTTGCAGGTGATTGCGATGTGGGCAGACAATGTCGCCCATATGTGAAAAGGCATGCTCGCTCTGCACGCTCATCGGTGGGCATGAGAGGAACGCCTTGGCCACGGAGGAGAGGGCCGGCCAGACCCCCTCCTTTGCGACCCAGTAGTCCAAATGAGATGTTTCCTGTGACTCGTTGGGCTCCAAAAGTTAGTCCCTCACCATCGCAGCACCTGTCTCCTCTCTCAGGGGCCTACTGCTCCCAGAGGGACCAATGAGCTGCTGGATGGGTGTCATCTCGGCACTCTTCTTGGCATGAGTCTGGTGGGAAACACTGCTTAGCCGGGGAGGTTGGGGATGAACAGCAGTGGAAGTGGCAGCTGAGCTGCTTCCATCCCCCTCCTCCTCAGTTACCAGCACTGGGCCTGCCCTGACTCTGCAGCGCTCAACTTTCTGGAAGAGCTCGTTGGCCTGCTCGGCAATCATGCCCTTAAGGCACAGATCTAACATGGTCACCATCATGTAGACTTTATCCTGGGTGAAAGTCTGAAAGCGAGCCTCAAGCCCTTCCTGCAGCCTAACAACCAGGGCGCACACCGCTGGAAGAACGTCTGCACGGCCTTGAGCTGGCACTAGAAACGAGGCCAGGTCCTCATGGGCCATGTGGACCATGAGAACGACCAGTGCGATGCTCGCCATGTCAGATGAGAGCATTTCTGTGTGGGTGTGTGGCACCACACACGGCGTACACTCTCAGAGCCATCCTTTCAGGGCAGTTAGAGGGCTGGGTAGGCCTTCTCACCATGTCAGATGAGAGCATATCTGTGTGTCTGTGTGGCACCACACACGGCGTACACTCTCAGAGCCATCCTTTCAGGGCAGTTAGAGGGCTGGGTAGGCAGAACCTGTGGAGGTTCTGGGTGGCAGAACCTCCACAGTCTGAGAAATGACCACCCAATCCTCTTGGGTGAGACAGTTCTCATCCCGAAAGACCCTCGTATCAGAGACAAAAGCATCCAGGGCTGCTCTCTGCTCCACCATGCGCTCCACCATGGCACAGGTGGAGTTCCAGCGTGTGCTGATGGCACTGATCAGTTGGTGCCCTGGCGCGCCTGTCAATGTCTGTTTCTCACGCAGCAGATACGAGTCTGTATTGCTGCATGAGAAGTGACCCGTGATGTGCCGACACTTCTGGAGCAGAAGTCGGTACTTGTGGGTTGCAGCTAGATATCGATGATCCTGGCTTTTCGTCTGTCCCAATGCGTCCTTAACCATGAGGTGGAGAAGATGGGCCATGCAAGGAAGGCGGTTTAGGCCCTGACACTGGACAGCGGCCTTGATGTTGGAGCCACCGTCAGTCACCATGAAGCCCGTGGCGATGTCCCCGCTGCCTACCCAGCCCTCTAACTGCCCTGAAAGGATGGCTCTGAGAGTGTACGCCGTGTGTGGTGCGTCAACTGATTCGGCATGCAGCAAAGCCCAGCGATAGCCGGCCTGGCACCCCTGACCCTGCCTGCCACTACTGCCACCCCCACCCTGCAGCTCACTGGGTTGCCACCAATGTGCAGTCAGGGAGAGATACTCCTCGAACGCATGTAGGCAGCTCCAGATATCTGAGGTGAAATGAACAGTCCCCCCGGCAGCACGGGACAAATGCTCCTTCACTACAGATCTGGTCACCCTGAAAAGAGATGGCACAATGGTCCTGCTAATGGTGGTTCTAGCAGGAACTGTACCAGGGCGCCAGGTACTCGAGCAACCCTAGCACCCCAGGATTCTCGACCACTGAAAATGAAAGCTCATGGGCGACCAACCTGGCAAGGTTCCAGGTGAACACCCTCCTGCCATACCTGTTTCCCCCTCTTGTCAAACAGGTGCCACCCCCACCAAACATCTCATTCAGAGATGGCTGGCATTCCTGCCTTGTCACGGAACTCTCCTGGAGAGCTCTGGAGGTAGTCACGATGGGACGGACCTCCTGGCTGGGTGGTGTTGGCCGCTTGGGCACCACAGCACCAGCCTGCTTCTCCCCCTTAAGAAGCACCCCTGGGTGGTGATTCCGCATCCCCCCCAGAGTCAGGTGGGCAGGGTCCTGCCCACGACTGATCCGGGCCCTGCACAGCTGGCACTGCACATAGTGTGGATCCCCCATAAGTCCGAAATGCTTCCAGACTTTGGAGGTGTAGAGATGCCCAAGCTGACTGGCAGCTTGGGTGTCCAGAGCCACCTTCTGTGAGGTGCTTGGGGCAGACACATCGGGTGGCAGGAGGGGCTGGCCGCCGGGAGGTAGTGGGCAGAGATGGAGGCACCTTGTGTGTCTCCATCTCTTCCCCCTCCACCCCATGCGGCCTCCCCTCCTGGCCATCCCCTGAAGGACTGCTGGTGCCTGAAGGAACCGAAGAAGGGGGTTGGTCCTCTTCAACCAGCTTCTCCTCCAGCTCCTGCATGACACTCTGCACCCTCCTTGGGGTGATCATTTTGGACAGAAAACTGTCCCCAAAGCTCATCTCCAAGGAGGGCTGCTCTTGCTGCCCCTCCTCCGGCTGCTGAGGCCGAGCGACATCAGCTGGAGGAGTGACTGCCCGAGCAGCAGACCCCTGCGCAGTGCCAGCACCTAATGGCACCTCTGCTGGGGGCGCCCTAGCAGCAGCCTCGATGAAGGGTCCAAGGCGAAACTTATTTATCACACTCCAGCCAGAGGTCGGAGTGCTGGAAGGCAGCTGTGGAGTGGCCCTACGCACAGGTGGTGGGGGTGGGGGAAACTGGGTCCTCCCCCTCCCCTCTACCCCTGTAGTCTTCTCCTTGGCCTTGCCCCCAGGGCCCCTCTTCTGCTGCCTGTCACTCATGTCACCCTTGGCCAGTCTCACACAACCTGAACTGAGAGTGTGTTTTTTTTACAAATCTAACTCACTCCACTGTACCCTGAACCAACAGGTGCCCTGACTTCTTTTTTAAAAACCTCCCACCAAAACTTGTTTGTTTGTTTGTTTTTTTGGTCCCTAACCTGTCCTTCTTTGGGTTGGGGTAGTAGTAGTCTGGTAAAGTTTAGGAGACTAGATGATCCTGCCTCTACCTAGCTACAATTTTTAAAAGGCTACCTTGAGATGAAGGCAGTCCTTGTTATATCCTCCTAGTTAAACCAGATTTCCTTGCGAACTAGAAATTAGGTGTCCCCTATAACTAGAGAGAAGCTGTGGTTTACCCTATGGAAATTTAAGGATGCACCGGCTTTCAGTGGCTGAAAGCAAGATGCACTGCAACCCTAGTCTCTTTAAGAGGGAGCCTGATGTGGCCTAGTAGTCACACTGCCTTTTATGAGAAACCCAAAATCTTTTTAAATTGCCCCTATCTGGCATAGTTGAATTTTAAAAGAAGATAAAGCCCTAAACTGGATTTTTTTTTTTTAAATTTCAAAAAACACAATTCCTAAAAACACCCTTATTAGTGGGGCAGCCTATTTAGTGGCCCTAGCCAAACCGAAAGAACCCTCAGACTCCAAAAATAACTAAAAAAACATGAACATGACCCACCCCACACAGCCCACACACCAGAGGTAATTTAAAAAAACCAAAATGTGACAGAAAGAAACTTAACTTTTAACACACCCCCCCCCCCCGCAAAAAACCCCCAGAACCAGGAAAAGGGACAAGAGAACACGATGCAAAACCAACAGCAACAGATCCAAACAGATCACTGAGAAAAGGCCAAGAAACTCAACTGTTAAAAAAGTGACCTTTTCAACAATAAAAAACCTCAGGCCAAATCACTCAACAACACCCCCCCCCCCAAAAAAAAAACAGAACCAAGAAAACGGACAACAGGACACAATGCAAAACCAACAGCAACAGATCCAAATCATTGAGAGAAGGCCAACAAACCCAACTGTTAAAAAGCAACCTTTTAAACAATGAAAATTAGGCCAAACAGCGCCCCCCCCCCAAGAACCAGAACCAGAAGAGAAAAGGAACAACAGCAGCACAACACAGCAGCAACAAATCAAACACAGAATCCTTTTAAAACAGTAAAAAAAACCCTTGACTTTTAACAATACAGGAACTTTACCAACCCCTCCCCACCAAGAAACCTTCACTCTAACCCCAAGAAATCCAAGCCACCCAAATCAGGAAAAGTAAAAGAACACTGCACTTTTAAAAGTCCTCTCACTAAAGTAAGATATAGGCAAATTGGCAACCCCCCCACCCCAGCCCCTACCCCCAACAGAAACCCCTAGCCCCAAATAAGCTACCCAGTACCTACCCACCCAAATCTGGATAAGTAAAGGGACTCTGAGTCTTAAAAAGTCCGTTTACTAACTAAAATAAAAACAAGAACTCCAAGACTGTTTTACCTTAGATGTCTTCTCTTCTCAGGCAGGTCAGCAAGGCTGAGAGAGAGCAGCAGCAGCTGAGGCCAAGGGCCAGCGCAGCACAATCCCTCTCTCACAACCAACACCAACACAGCAGCAATGGAATGGAGTCCAACCAGGCAGACTCCTTAAAAATGTTCTCTGGCCCTACACAGAGCAGTTTCAAAAAATACCACTGCTCTGTGATTGGCCAGAGAACACTGTTTACTTGGATACCCAAGTAAACAAAAGAACAAAAGAACAATGTTGCTGATGGCTGGGGATTACCCAGCCATCAGCTACACAAAAGCCCTGCAAAGCATGCATTTGCAATGCATTTTGCAAATGCATGCTTTGGATTGGCTGCTGGGGCTCCTCTCCCCCTCCCTCCCCTCCCTGATTCCAGGGAGGCTATGGGAGAAGCGGGAAAACGCTACCAAAGGCGGGAAAGGAGGCAAGCAGCTCCCCTGAGGCTGCAGAAGTTCCTTTCCCACCTTTTTTATGGACTTCCGAATATTGATTCGGCTGCAGAAGTTCCTTTCCCACCTTTTTATGGACTTCCGAATATTGATTCGGAAGTATACGGAGAGCCATATACGGCTCCCCTAATATGGCTGCAGATTGGATTCAGACGTATACAGCACCGTATACTTCCGAATCAGGGGTGATTCGGAGGTTTCTTTGGTTCAGCCGAACCTAATGCACACCCCTATTACAAAGTGCTTGTAGGTCAAAGTGCCTGTGCAGATTTTTGTTCTCAAAAGGAATAAATCCAAAGATTCCCCGACATCCCTCTAACGGAGCCTGGAGCCAGCAGGACACTTGTTACACCGTTTCCACTGTCTTTATCAAAGAGGGGTATCCAAATTGATGTATTTCATACATAAAGCAAGCATATGCATCAGAGATAATATTTCTTTAAAAATACAAAATTCATATTGGCAATTAATGCAAACAACTTACCACTACTAACAAAGACTGAAGCTAATACAAGCACACAATATCATTCCTAAGGCATATTACCACAACGTACATCAAACCCCACACAATATTTAAAGTTACACAACCCCAAGGTTTACAACACACCTGTTTAAGATTTAGCCAAAGCCAGGAAAACAATGCAAACACTTACTACAAAAATTGTAAGCATATTATTATAAATAGTATGAAAAATCTATAGTTATTTAACTCTTTCGAGGCCAGTGATTTTAACCGGAAGATCCAGAAAGTTTCTTCCCGCTGCAAACACTTCTTGACAGAGTCATCAATACGGCCAGAATATTTAAATAGCACAATGAATCTCAGGTCATCAATGCTACGATTCCTCTCTAAATAGTGGTTAGTGAACGGGGCTTCAAGATTTTTCATTCTCCCAGCAAGGCCGGGAGATCTCCAGGCCCCATCTGAAGGCTGGCAACTCTAACACCAGTGCTAAGCAGATCCTCCTGGATCCTGGCTGGAAAGAGCACCCCGATTTGTAGTAGGGTTGCCAATCCCCAGGTGGGGGCAGGGGATCCCCCGGTTTGGAGGCCATCCATTATTCCCATAGGGTATAATGCAAAATTGATCTGTGGGTATCTGGGGCTCTTGGGGGGCTGTTTTTTTGAGGCAGAGGCACCAAATTTTCAGCAGAGCATCTGGTCCTTCTCTGCAAAACACCGTCCAAGTTTCAAAAAGATTGAACCAGGGGGTCCAATTCTATGAGCCCCCAAATAAGGTGCCCCTATTCTTCATTATTTCCAATGGAAAGAAGGAATTTAAAGGTGTGCAGTCCCTTTAAATTTGGCCAGAACTCCCTTTGGAGTTCAATGATGCTTGTCACAACCTTGCTCCTGGATTCACCCCCCAATGTCTCCTGGCTCCACCCCCAGTCTCCTGGCTCCATCCCCAAAATCCACAAATATTTCTAGAATTGGATTTGGCAACCCTAATTTGTAGGTTTTGATGGATTAGGACTAGGGGCATTTGGATTATTATCAATCCATTTTGAAATCTGTGGTCTTGGTCTTCACCAGGGGAGAAAGAACTAAAGAACCGAGTTAGTGGAAGAAATACACCTGCTGTACTGACTCCAAACTGCCATTTCACTCCAAGAGACCGAAGCGGGAAAACTGTAGACAGATACTGATTTTTAATTTGCTGCGGCCAAAAAAACAAAACAAAAAACCCCAGACATGCCTCGCTGTCTCGCAGAATAGCGCAGATAATTATGCTGATTTTAATTAAAGTTGCTATGTGCAACATTGCAAGAAACAAAACGCCCAACGAATTAAGCTGGGAACAATATTGAGCTGCGGCCACAATTCACTCCTAAAACCCTTTTGCCTCCAAAGAAAGAGGGGGGAGGGGGCACATTTCTGAGAATAATGCATATGGTTCTGACAGTGAGAAAAAATTACATAAACAAGTGAAGGGGGAAAAAATACATGAAAAGTCGTGTGGTCAGTTTGCAAGTGCGTTTTATTGTTTGAGGCAGGGTTACAAAGCCCTTGATGAAGACAAGATGAGAAATGCAACCAGACTGAACATGACACAAGGTTATTCCAAACGCTCTTGCGTCCGGCTCTGCTGCCTTGGTCAAAACATGTTACTTATGCTTCCAAAACAAATGTAAACAAGCACAGTATTGTGGTGACTTGGGGCAAACAGATTAGGCCGTAACTTCCTCCCTCCCGAAAGCTCTCTTAACAGTACTAATGTCCTACCCATGGGTGGAATTCTATCAGGAACTCCTTTGCATATTAGGCCACACACCCCTGATGTAGCCAATCCTCCAAGAGCTTACTAAAAAAAAAGTCTTGAAAGCTCTTGGAGGATTGGCTACATCAGGCGGATGTGGCCTAATATGCAAAGGAGATCCTGCTAAAATTCCACCCCTGGTCCTACCTTAGTCCTTTAGTTGTAACTGTAACTCCATTTGATAACTGGTTAACAGAACAGATTCCCATGGCTTGTTTTGAGCCCATCACAAGTTAGATCCTTTCCCATCATCTCACGACAGACAACTCACCTTCACATTCCCCCAGCAGAGAGTCATGTTGACATATTAACCTCTCTCACAAATAATGCTAATACATGAATGGTCACATCATGAGCACATATTTGGGGCCTTGATCCACACTGTGGGAAAGTCATTTACGGTGGAAAAGGTGAAATAAAATCATGCAGCAATAGGTCAAAAGCATTAACATTATCCAGAGGCCATGTTTGTTATGGCTCACGTCTGAACAATGAACTCTGCCCCCACAATGTATGTTGTCTACAGATTTACATACTTATGAACAGGGGTGGAATTCTAGCAGGAGCTCCTTTGCATATTAGGCCACACCCCCTGATGTAGCCAATCCTCCAAGAGCTTACAAGGCTCTTTTTTGGTAAGCTCTCGGAAGATTGGCTACATCAGAGGGATGTGGCCTAATATGCAAAGGAGCTCCTGCTAGAATTCCACCCCTGCTTATGAAAAGTGCAGCCAAAACGTGCTGTGAATAAGCAAAGAAAATACTGGTCACCGAATACTGATCAGCTGTGTGTGTGTAAACATTGTGTTTCAATATAAAAGTTGAGGCAAGGGCTGAGCACTTAGCCTGTCCCTCATGTTATGCACCACACTGTAAGCCCGCCCTTAGCCTGGGCTCTGATTGAACCCTGGAGTTCGATGTTACAGCAGTCACAAGGCTGCCACTGAAAACAGCAATCCTACTTCTCTGATTATGTAAAATACAGGATGTGAAATCATGGTGGTCTCTTGCAAGTGGCAGGGCAGGGGCGTTCAGACCGATTCCCCACTAGCCTTATGCCGCTCTCACACACCTCTTCTCAGCAGGGCTTCAGTCGGGTTTCACACTATCTGCCCCGGAACTGCAACTCGCTTCGCCTTTTTCACGGGACAAACAGAAACCTCTTAAAAACAGTTTCTGTTTGCCGTGTGAAAAAGGCGAAGCGAGTTGTAGCCCCAGGGCAGATAGTGTGAAATCCTCAAAGAAGAGGTGCGTGAGAGCGGCGTAGGGCTAGTGGGGAATCGGTCTCAGAGTGCAGTAAAGCTGCACGGCATGTTGATATCGGAGAGAGAAGAGGTGGAGGAGGAGGAGGAGGAGGAGAAAGAAACACGGCTCTTTTCTTTTCAGGGGTAGCCATGGGTCTGCCATAACAGCTGCTGAAAATAGTTGCCAATGGAGGTAACGGTTTCATCAGCACAAACACAGGCTTTCTGCCGGCATTATATTTAAGGGAGTCCTCAGTTCCCTCCAAAAACAAAGTTCAAACAGCCTTTTCTGAAAAGGTGGGGAAAAAAAGTGATCAAGGTACATATCGAGCGATTAATATTAGCAAGGCATCCGATACTGCTTAAGGAAGTTCTGACTGATCTACACGACTCAGACCTCTATTAAATACACTTCAAGTCTCTTCCCCCATTCCCAAAATTAATAATGTTATTTTTATAGCCCTTCTGTTCTTCCCATATCCCTGCATTTTTTAAAATTTCAGAACTTAGTACAGAAAAGAAATCAATAATATCCCTGCCCAACAATGCCAGGAATAGCTATAAACATTCCCAAGGTTTATTGAGTTATTTTTCCCTCTCCATCATTTAGATTTTTGTTGAGTTTTCCCCCAGGAAGGAACATGAAATCCCCAGTGATCTGCTTGTGAAGGGTCTACTGGCATCCGCCGAATACGTGAGGAAAACACTATTAGATAAGAAGGTGGTGGTTTGGGACAAAATCTCAAAACTGCAGCCAGTTCTTTTGACAAACGTGGAGTTTTCTCACTCAACAGGCAAGCTGCAGATTGAAGAAAGGGGGTGGGGGGAGAGATTGTTTTTGTGAAAAGCAGCTGAGCATGCTCAGTGAGGCCCCAGGTGTGACCTCTGCTCTTCTCCGAGAGCAGCGAGGAGGCCTGAGCAATCCATCACGGTGTTCTTCCTGTCAGGCCGGGTGCTCGGCCGCAGCTGTCTGTCACGTTGGCGGATGGGACCCGCTTAGAGGCAATCATGTCAATCTCTGTGCCGACCACTCAGGCTAAAGCAGAAGGATGGTTTTGACAGGTCTAGCAAAGTCAGCAGAAGGTACTGGAGGACTTTGGTTTTACGCATGGCGTTAGAAAAAAAGAAGAGGAGGAGGAAGAGGATAAGATGCAGATACAATTTGTGCTTTTGTGCGCGGTGTGGGCGCTCATGTGGAGGGTTTCACAGGCCTGCTGGGGGCCTCAGAGCTGGTCATCGCGGATGAACCGGTTGCCCTCCGAATGCTTCCCATAATAGACATAGCGACATTTCCCGAGAACACCTGCAGCACAAAGGAGAGAAAAGAGGCGGCGTTTAGCGTTAGGAATGGATGAGAACACACTGCAAAGACGAAGGAGAGAAGGCTGTGGATTCAGGATGGTTAGCAGCCTTGTGGGAGGAAATCTAGCACCGGGATTGGACAAGGCAATGCATCTTCTTCTGTGTGCCTTCCCACAATGCATCTGTGTGCCTTCCCACTCTGGCCACTAGAGGCACCAGTCCTGTTTGATACCCAATGAAAAACACCATCTTTGAAGAACACAGTTTATATGTGAATAAATTCCAATGATCAGTCTAAACGATGATAATGAAGAAGAAGATATTGGATTTGTATCCCACCCTTCACTCTGAATCTCAGAGTGGCTCACAATCTCCTTTATTTTCCTCCCCCACAACAAACACCCTGTGAGGTGGGTGGGGCTGAGAGAGCTCTCCCAGAAGCTGACCTTTCAAGGTCAACCTCTGCCAGATCTATGGCTGACCCAAGGCTATTCCAGCAGCTGCAATTGGAGGAGTGGGGAATCAAACCGGTTCTCCCAGGTAAGAGTCCGTGCACTGAACCACTACACCAAACTGGCTCTGAATTCCAGTTTATAGGTGATAATCACACTTTCACGTTAGATTTTATGTATGTCAATCTATTCAAATATTATGCTTCTGCAGGAATGTATCGCTCAGCATGCGCCCCCTGTAAACAGAATGGAGAAAAGGCAACAGTTCTTTACATAGTGAGCAATTAAAATGTGGAATTCACTGTCAGAGGATGTAGTGGTGGCCACAGCTTTAAAAAGGGGGTTAGACAGATAAGTAGAGGATATTTCTAGTAGTGAATACTTGCCAGGGTGGCTAAAGGAAACCTCCGCATTCAGAAGCACTCAGGGCCGGCGTGTGGGAGTAGGCCAAGTAGCCGCCTGGGGAACCACTTGTCCTAGAGGTGCCATGAGGCACCCCCTCTCCTCGTGCCCGCTGCTGTCCATCTCCTCGCACCGGCTGCCCTTTGTCCCCCCGTGCTGCCCTCCATCTCCCCGCGCCCGCTGCCGTCTGCCTCCCAGTCTCTGTGCCCGCCTCCGTGTGTCCGGAGCTCCCGTAGTTGATGACACTTCCTGGGAGCGCTCAGGCTAGCCCACCCCTGCTTCAAAGGGAGCCAGCCGGTTCCCTTTGAAGCAGGGGAGGGCCAGGCTGAGTGCTCGTGCAAAGGCACACAGCCTGATGATGTCACTGAGCCATGTGCAGAACAGGCTTTGGCCTAGGGGCGCCTGAAGCCCCAGTGCTGGGCCTGGAAGCACTAATCCTCTGAATCCTAGAGCCAGGAGGCAGCATCAGGGGAAGGCCTTGGCCTCTCTGCCCTGTTGCTGGCCCTCCAGAGGAACTGGTTGGCCACTGTGTGGGACAAGATGCTGGACTAGGTGGACTACTGGTCTGATCCAGCAGGGCTCTTCTGATGTTCTTCTCAGGGGAAGGCCTCGGCATCTCTGCCCTGGTGGGCCCTCCAGAGGAACTGACTGGCCACTGTGTGAGGCAGAGTGCTGGACTGGATGGACCCTCACTGGTCTGACCCAGCAGGGCTCTTCTGATGTTCTTCTCAGGGGAAGGCCTTGACCTCTCTGTACTGTTGATAGCCCTCCAGAGGAACTGATTGGCCACTGTGTGAGGCAGAATGCTGGACTAGGTGGACTACTGGTCTGATCCAGCAGGGCTCTTCTGATGTTCTTCTCAGGGGAAGGCCTTGGCATCTCTGCCCTGGTGGGCCCTCCAGAGGAACTGACTGGCCACTGTGTGAGGTAGAATGCTGGACTGGATGGACCCTCACTGGTCTGACCCAGCAGGGCTCTTCTGATGTTCTTCTCAGGGGAAGGCCTTGACCTCTCTGCACTGTTGATAGCCCTCCAGAGGAACTGATTGGCCACTGTGTGAGGCAGAGTGCTGGACTGGATGGACCCTCACTGGTCTGACCCAACAGGGCTCTTCTGATGTTCTTCTCAGGGGAAGGCCTTGGCCTCTCTGTCCTGTTGTTGGCCCTCCAGAGGAACTGTGTGGGACAAGATGCAGGACTAGGTGGAGTACTGGTCTGATCCAGCAGGGCTCTTCTGATGTCCTGGTGCTCTTATTTGTGGCCCCCCTCTCCTAGGAGGGTAAGGGCCAGGGGGAAAGTATCATCCAATCTGGGCCACTAAGCTGAAGCACTTAGTCCAAATCTGCAAGCACTTAATTGGGACAAGTTTGGGACAGAGCACCCTTCATACACTGTGTCCACAGATAAATGAATGGCGGATAGGTGAAAAGTGGTCCTTTCCGGTGAGTGGCATGAGATCTTCGTGTCTGGAGGGAATGGGTCTCATTCAGCGTCTGAAATTAACATTCGTAAAAAAGCAAAACTAATTCTGAGTTTTCCCCGCCTGAATTTTTAACGTGAAACTGTATATTTATTATTCATGTGATTTAGTCTTGGGGATTTATAATTGTATAGCTTTGGCAGGTATCAAATCAGAAATGTAAAGTGGATCACTATCATCTATCAAATGTTATTTATTAAATAATAATTCCCATCCAATATAAAATGAATCAACATTAAATACTGTTGGGTGCCAGCCATCAAATCTAGACAGTAAATATCTTTCCATGTCATCTATCAAATCCTGTCAGATACGGCATAAGAACAATTAAATATTATCACACACTAAATGAACAACTTCTAAAAATTGTCAAATATCAACTCTCAAATATTATAGTATGTGTAGCCCCTCCCCCCACTCCAAATTGAGTAGTCAAAGAATTTCTGACCAATACTTGGCATCATAATTCATAGAATATTGTGGAAAATTTCAAGGAGTAAATTTGTTTCAGCTCTTCTGAATACCAAATACTGGGAACAAAAACCAAAGAATGGCCATCTCCCATCTGCAAAGGGGTTTACGGATTGTGCATCCAGTCTAACAGAGGGGCTGAAGCTGAGATCACAATTTGGCTTGCCATTTGCGGGGCCGGCACTGGTGAGCCAGTTTGGTGTAGTGGTTAAGTGTGCGGACTCTTATCTGGGAGAACCGGGTTTGATTCCCCACTCCTCCACTTGCACCTGCTGGAATGGCCTTGGGTCCATAGCTATCACAGGAGTTGTCCTTGAAAGGGCAGCTGCTGTGAGAGCCCTCTCAGTCCCACCCACCTCACAGGGTGTCTGTTGTGGGAGGAGAAGATAAAGGAGATTGTAAGCCGCTCTGAGTCTCTGATTCAGAGAGAAGGGTGGGGTATAAATCTGCAGTCTTCTTCTTCTTCACCGGAATCCGGTGCTAAGTTCCAGCAAACTTTGAGCGGCATCTTCCATTCCTACATGGTGTCAAAATTCTAACAGTGTCCACAGACGCAACAAGATTGGGGACCCCTGTTCCAGAAGGTCTGTGCCTCATGGCCTGTGTGGATATCACTACCCTTATTTAAGATGGCTGGAAGGACTTGTACATTTCTCAGTGCTGAAATGTTAAGGCTATGAAGTATATTTTTATCCATACTGTTTTTCCGTAACGGCCTTCCTCAGGCTCCTTTGGTGAACGCCACATTGGAGGGCTGCCGCGTTTCTCAGTGACAGGGACCGAGCACATTCATAGAGGCTGTGGTGAGAGAAAGAGCGCGGCTTGACAAATGCCGGAGACTGCAGCAGGGTGTCAGCGCTCAGAAAATGAGGCAAGGACATGAGGTATTAATATTGTCAATGATCTCTTGACAGGAAAACAGATACTGCATTCACCCTCCGATTTTAAATAGACATCAAGTGCGTTAATGACAAAAAGGGCAGGCTTCAAACAAAGGGGGCTATCTGGCGGCACGCGGAGCGAGTCTTTGGGCTGGCAATAACCTGATCTGAAAAGACACTGTCAGGGCTACAGACAGGCCCAGAATTGTGTGTGGTGACAGAAAACAGAGATGCTGACAAAGATACCGGTGCCATATTATGCCACGTATATTCTAACACTGTCTCCAGCCCTAACGAAACCTGACATCCTTTCCTATCACTTATCGTATTCTCTGTGGTTTCCTGCGGAAGATTTCTCCCCAGACATCATTACAAACTCCACTGTAGTTTTAAAGTTCCTGGCAGGCCTCTTCTGTCAGGGAGGTTGGGTCCTGGAGGCCTAAGGATAACCTCAGTCAATCTAAATTTGGAGTTTGCGGCAGAAGCGCTCTCGTTTTCACGGAGATCGCAGCTACTTGAGGTGATCTGAACGCTTAAGTGTGAGGAGCTGTCACCTTGAATAAAAATCCTGAAAGGGAAGGCGCTGAGTTCCTGGGACGCTCAGCAAAGATGGTGGACAGTCTGGCAGCAAGGAATGGAATCCAGCTGCCGCCGCCGCCCGCCTGGGGATAAAGGTGTTCGGGCTAGTGACAGTTAAAGTCAGCTGGATTTTTTTTTTAACTCCCACAGCCTACAATTGTTTAAATTAACAAACACGGAGGGTCCCTACCAAGGCGCGCCACTGTGATTCGATTGCTGGGTGGATTTGCGGATAGGCTTCTCCTTGCAGGGCCCTGATAAAAGCACAGCTGAAAACGGCTTGATCCTGAAGGTTATTTGTAAAACAACGGGCCTCCTTATAATTCAAATGAAGCGACAGCAATTCACCCTCTTTTTGTCTATATACACACACATACTCCTCCGCCCCCCCACACAGCAATTGCAGAAACTGTGAAAATTATAGGGGGTTCTGCATAAAAGCATTTGATTGGATACACCATGTGCACACACCTAAGAAATATGCCACTTTTATCTCTATAGGAGACACCGCTCCCCCACTTTGAGTCGCCGCATGTGTTAGCAACGTGTTCGCATCAGTCGCTTCTTCAAGAAATAATCCCCCAAATGTGTGCACCAGGAGAGAACAAGGCCACCACATTTCACGACATCTGTGGTGTTTTTAATTAAAATATCCAGCACTGGTCATAATAAGCTAAGTATACTTCCAATGCATCAAAAGCCACGAGCACCATTTGGAACGAGCTATCTGTTCGGGCTCTTGAAAAATGGTACCGTTGGGTCTCTTGAGGGATCATCTTCCCCAAATGAGGCTCCTAATTTTTCTTAAGTAGCCGCTTCCCCCATCACCATAAGCTGTTAAAACTATAATTATGAAAAAATTGCATTGGGAAGATTCATTTTTAAATACACTCTTTATCTTTTAAATGTTTTCTCTCTGCGGAATGGATGTTCTAATTATACCGGGTAAGTAACAATCTCGCCATCGCTCGCGTGCACGGAGGAATCAGTCTCAACTTGAACACTACATTGTAATGTCGGCATGATAGACCTCTCAGAGCAGGGGTGCAGAGGGTGGGAGACCCAATTATCCACAAAAATAAATATATGCAGGCATACTGGAAAAAAAGTTTTTTTTAAATGACTCCCCCCCCCCCCCAAAAAAAAAGAAAGAAAGAAAGAAAGAAAGAAAGAAAGAAAGAAAGAAAGAAAGAAAGAAAGAAAGAAAGAAAGAAAGAAAGAAAAGAAATCAAACATGAATTGCCCAGATAGCTAAAATTCTGGGTAAGTTTCCTAGTACGAGAACAGTGGATCACCCCCCAAGTATAGCCAGCTTCAAGAGGGGGTTAGATAAAACTATGGAGCAGAGGTTCATCAGTGGCTATTAGCCACAGTGTGTGTGTGTGTGTGTGTGTGTGTGTGTGTATATATATTGGATGGCGGACTCTCTGGCATTGACATCCCTCCCCAAATCCCTCCTTCATCAGGCTCCACCCCCACCCCCAATCCCCAGGTATTTCCCAACTTGGAACCGCCAACCCCAACGTTACGGAATTCTCCCGTCACTCTTCCCATGTGTGCTTTCAAAACTCTTCCAAACAAAGCGAGTCTTTGGGTCTCTGATGAATAATGCTTCATCAAGGAGAAAAAGCCGATCAAGACCGAGTCACTTTCTCCTTTTAAAAAGCCACTTCACAGACCAGGGATACTATTGGATGGTGCAATGGTGGTTGTAGCTCAGAATGCCTTTCCCCAGTCTGCCTGGTTCCTAGCTCCAGTGGCTGCCAGAAGCGAAAGAATGGGGTGTTTTCCCTTGCCATGGGCACATCTTCTGTGAAGAGGGCTGACAACCTTCAAAGAGTGGCTGGACATCTTCAGACAACAGAGGTGAAGTCGCCCACCAGCAGAAAACGGCCTCTTTGGAAGGTGGACTCTATGGCCCAGGGCTATTTTTGTAGAAACAGCCCAGCAGGAACTCATTTGCCTATTAGGCCACACCCCTAACATCAGCATTGTTTCACACAGGGCTTTTTTGTAGATTATACCCCATTGAAGTTCCTCCCCTCCCCAAACTCCATCCTCTTCTGACTCCACCTCCCAAATCTCTGCACATTTCCCAACCTGGAGCTGGCAACCCCATCTGTGAAAATGGTTCAGAAGCTCCAGCTAATATGCAGTACAGCTACTTGATTACCGACAGGAGTGAGCACTCCTCAAAGCTTCATCAGATTTAGAACAATCTCACTGATTATTGGTTAGATTAAGATCCAGTAGCTTCTTAGAGACCAACAAGACTTTTGGGGGTACGAGATGACAGAAGTCAAAACTCCCTTTGTCAGACCTTTGACTCTCACAAGCTCATACCTCCAAAATTGTGTGGGTCTCTAAGGTGATCCGGGACTTTAGCTATTCTACTGCAGTAGAATACCAATCCTGGCAGAAGCTGGGTTCAGGTAGCTGGCTCAAGGTTGATTCAGCCTTCCATCCTTCTGAGGTCGGTAAAATGAGTACCCAGCTTGCTGTGGGGTAAAGTGTAGATGACTGGGGAAGGCAATGGCAAACCACTCCGTTAAAAGGCTG